>NC_084549.2:28512500-28585000 GCF_033978685.3 Nerophis lumbriciformis
TAAATATCCTGTATTTTTCAAGACTGCTCTTCCATGTGTAAAAATAAATGCTATTAGCCACCAACCACTATAAAGCGTTAATATTTATGTGCGTTAGCTGAAGGTTAAAGTATGCAATTAAATTTTAACATGACTGTGACAAACATGCGGGAGGAGGATAAGTGCATGTTTCTGGGACATTTTTTTTCTTATTCCTCTCCTTTTTTCATGTTGAGTGTGCCATATTGCACTCAGCAACCAGGACACGTCAAGCACTACATGGCATTATCTTCCACTTGTGGCTCTCCGGTGAGCCTTATACATCCTTACACATCTACTCTACGCTGTGTGCCCCTGAGACCAAAAGAATGGATTTTGAGTCATTGAGCTGTGGGAGTTTCTGACCAACAAAGAGAAAAATGTTAACAGCTAATTGTTACCGGTTACTGCTTTGGTTCTTGTGGTTATGGTCCTCAATAAAGAAATAAATCGTTGACTGCTCCTCAATTGTCGACAGCACTTTTGATAGTACTACAAAAGTAATAGTGAAGAAGTCAAGAAGCTAATTGACTGGTGAAATGTATTCTTTATACTTACTTATTCTTAAATTAGTTGTATTACTAACAATTAATTATAACAATGAATTGTAATCTAAAATATAAGAAAATATCATTTTTTACATCACTAAATCAAGTTTGATTAATCATATGTTGTACTTATTGTGGCTGTTCTTATCACTGACTAAAATATATTTATGGAATATTTGTATGCATCTTATTCAAGGCAATGAGGGGTAGGGATGGGTACTTTTTACATTGGAACCGATACGGTCGCAATTCTCGGTACTTCTGTGTGTAACATGTCAAGTCTATTTTGTTATATAACATTTAACAGTAAGCTAATAATGATATATTTGCAGTCCAGTTGTTATATCTTGTTTTCTTACACTTCTGAGTCTCATTTGCAAGTAGTATATGGTAGTACTCCAAGGCATAAGATGGCAGTAGTGTAAATACTAAGGTTTGTTCTTTGCCATTAAGCTTAAAGGCCTACTGAAATGCGATTTTCTTATCTAAACGGGGATAGCAGGTCCATTCTATGTGTCATACTTGATCATTTCGCGATATTGCCATATTTTTGCTGAAAGGATTTAGTAGAGAACATCAACGATAAAGTTTGCAACTTTTGGTCGCTGATAAAAAAAGCCTTGCCTGTACCGAAAGTAGCAGACGAGTAGCGTGACGTCACAGGTTGTGGAGCTCCTCACATCTGCACATTGTTTACAATCATGGCCACCAGCAGAGAGAGCGATTTGGACCGAGAAAGCGACAATTTCCCCATTAATTTGAGCGAGGATGAAAGATTTGTGGATGAGGAAAGTGAGAGTGAAGGACTAGAGGGCAGCGGGAGTGATTCAGATAGGGAAGATGCTGTGAGAGGCGGGTGGGACCTGATATTCAGCTGGGAATGACTAAAACAGTAAATAAACACAAGACATATACATATACTCTATTAGCCACAACACAACCAGGCTTATATTTAATATGCCACAAATTAATCCCGCATAACAAACACCTCCCCCCTTCCGTCGATATAACCCGCCAATACAACTCAAACACCTGCACAACACACTCAATCCCACAGCCCAAAGTACCGTTCACCTCCCCAAAGTTCATACAGCACATATATTTCCCCAAAGTCCCCAAAGTTGCGTACTTGACATGCACATAGCGGCACGCACGTACGGACAAGCGATCAAAGGTTTGGAAGCCGCAGCTGCATGCGTACTCAGGGTACCGTGTCTGCGTATCCAACTCAAAGTCCTCCTGGTAAGAGTCTCCGTTGTCCCAGTTCTCCACAGGCCAATGGTAAAGCTTGACTGTCATCTTCCGGGAATGTAAACAATGAAACACCGGCTGTGTTTGTGTTGCTGCAGTCGACCGTAATACACCGCTTCCCACCTACAGCTTTCTTCTTTGCTTTCTCCATTGTTCATTGAACAAATTGCAAAATATTCACGAACACAGATGTCCAGAATACTGTGTAATTTTGCGATGAAAACAGACAAATTAATAGCTGGCCACCATGCTGTCCCAAAATGTCCTCTACAATCCGTGATGTCACGCGCAGGCGTCATCATACCGAGACGTTTTTAAAATTGCACTTTAGTAAGCTAACCCGGCCGTATTGGCATGTGTTGCAATGTTAACATTTCATCATTGATAAATATCAGACTGCGTGGTCGGTAGTAGTGGGTTTCAGTAGGCCTTTAAGGTCTGGTCTTTTTACTGCAAATATTGTACTTCTTACACACTTGCTGCTTTATAGTAACGTGCACTTTAGTTGTAGTTTTCATTACCAAATTTGGAGGTGTAGAAAATGTCATGTGCAATTATTAATGCTAATCATTATCATGTATATGACACAACTAATATAAATTAGCATCGAAAAGTGGAACCTTACTTTATGTTTGTTTTTCTATCAGGCATACTTGCTTTGTGGGCATTAAAAAAGTGCAACATTACCTAGAGGCAGTTTGGCTCAGTCTGTTCTGAGGGCTGCTGGAGTGCTTGTTTTCCCGCCAAGTGTTTGAGCCGGTGTATGGTCTGCAACCAGACGTGACACGGGCAACAAAGGTATCAAAATATGGCACGTTTTGATTTTACATGGATCGATACCAGAGGTGGGACCAAGTCATTGTTTTGCAAGTCACAAGTAAGTCTCAAGTCTCTGCCCTCAAGTCCGAGTCAAGTCCCGAGTCAAGACAGGCAAGCCCCGAGTCAAGTCCAAAGTCAAGACTGGAAAGTCTCAAGTCAAGTCCTAAGTCCTGCATTTTGAGTTTCGAGTCCTTTCAAGTCCTTTTAACCACAGACTAATATATTAACACAGATTGTGTATGCTTTTCAAACGCTGTATTTATTTATTAAAACAAGTGCATTTTAAATTGCAGGAAAGAAAATTGTGCTGACATTGCACTTTATAATAGCACTATTAACCAGTCATTTTAAACATTAACTCATTCCTTTACAGAACAAACACATTGAAAAATAAAGTGCAAATGTACTTATTTGTACAAAAGTGTTAACATTGAAAAAACATGACATATACGTGAACATAACAAAAAAGTTGTACTTATTATATGTCAGGGCCCTATGCTGCATTGCATTTGCAAAAGACCAAATTAGTCAAGAGTCTGTCAGTCATTTGTGCACGATGGGGGCGTAGTATGATGCCACCATGGCTGAAAACTCGCTCCACTGGAGCACTGGAGGCAGGCACTGCCAAGACTCTCATGGCCACTCGGAACAGTGAAGGAAGAGTCTTCATGTTCAATGCCCAGAACAAAAGGGGGGGAGAGTTTTTTTGGGTTGGTGCACTACTTGTAAGTGTATCTTGTGTTTTTTATGTTGATTTAATTAAAAAAAGAAAAAAATATATATATATTTCTTGTGCGGCCCGATACCAATCGATCCACGGACCAGTACCGGGCCGCGGCCCGGTGGTTGGGGACCACTGAGGTAAACAACCAACAGTATGTCAGAAAGCTAGCTAAAACGGTACACATATTCATAATATAGTATACATTTTAACTGACCTTTATTTTATTATTTTTGTCTTTTTTTAGGTGGCTAAAATACGCGGTGCTGCTGACCGCCGTCTAACGTTACGTGTGATATATTGACTAACGTAACCCTGCTTAAAAAAATCACTGAACAAAAAGTATGAATAAGGTAGTGAACTGCAACAGATTCCCGTGTTTGCAATAACGTTATAACGTTAGCAGTGAGTTTACAGCCTCACTGATTTAACTACACAGCAAATAAAAGTCACGTTACTTAGCCAATAAACGTTATCTTACATTCAAAACTTACCGTTCTTTGTGCAACTTCAAATGCCGGACGAAGTTGGAAGTTGTTGCCTCTCCATCAGTAATTTTCGAACCGCATGTGTTGCATACTGCAAACCGTTTTGTGTTGACCACCTCGTAATTTTTATACCCAAACAAAATTATTTTAGGTATCATTTTTTGTTCACTGGCGTGTGGTTTGGACATGTCTTCTTCGTTGGTTGTCCTGCAATTTGATTGGATGAATGCTGTGTGATGAAAACAAAGTAGATCTAATTTGATTGGCTGTTGTACTGAGACCACACCAGCTGACACACGCAACGCTGATAGACAAGTACACAATGAAAAATACGGAACGCTACCGAATAACTTTTTCATCTTTGGGTTTTGGGGAAAGTAGCAAGTCATGTCAGGTCATGTCAATTCAAAAGGCTCAAGTCCAAGTGAAGTCACAAGTCATTGATGTTAAAGTCTAAGTCGAGTTGCAAGTCTTTTTACATTTTGTCAAGTCGAGTCTAAAGTCATCAAATTCATGACTCGAGTCTGACTCGAGTCCAAGTCATGTGACTCGAGTCCACACCTCTGATCGATACCCACCGACGGAATTTGATTGGTGTCTGTAAAAGTACCGACTCTGTTAGCCATCCCTAGGTAATATGTTGTTTTATGCTATCTAATGTTGTCATCGTTGTTACTCATCACTGACTAACGTAATAAAGATGCATTAATTTCCATCTATTTGAATCCCATTTGCAATAATTAAGATTAGGTGTTAAAATATGTGCCCAGGTGTCATATCCAGTGGTGTGCCGTCAGGGCCAGCAAAGCCGTCTCTGCTGGCCTAACATAACCAGAAATCATGATTTTGATTAAAGATAAAAGCAATTTTTTATTCACTTTCCCTAAATATCTAAAAGTATTCATATTCTCGTCATGTCATATAATGCTCCTTCACGTGCTGTTGTTTTTAGGATAGAGTTTTTATCCAATCAGAATTCAGCTGTTTCAATATCCATTTCTCTGATGACGAAATTGTTGATGCTGATTGTTGATGACTGAAGTGTTCATACCAACCAAACCTAACACCCCCGCCCCCATATCCCACACCCCGGATTGTAAATAATGTAAATAATGTAAATAATTCAATGTATATACTCTGATGATTATCTTGTGTGATGACTGTATTATAATGTTAGTATAAATTTGATAGTATATATCTGTATCATGAATGAATTTAAGTGGACCCCGACTTAAACAAGTTGAAAAACTTATTCGGGTGTTACCATTTAGTGGTCAATTGTACGGAATATGTACTTCACTGTGCAATCTACTAATAAACGTTTCAATCAATCAATCAAAGCTCAGTAAGGCCTTCTAGATGGCCTCACGTTGAACGAGATATTTACGCGTTCTTTGATTGGATACTCACCTTTTTGTTTGAGCTGTGGGACTGATAGCGGATGAATTTGAGAACACATACAGTTGATAGACAGTTGCAATAGCCACTCAGATCACAAGTTGTTGACAGTAGCCTATCTAGGCAGCCTGATTGGATACTCACTTGTCATTCCAAAGTGAGTATCCAATTACAAGTTGCAATTTACTAAAATCAGGAAGTGGTGCGCCGTAACCATACCGGGCTAGCAGAGAAATCACCAATACTCACTTCTTTAACCCACAAAGGAGGAGAACAAAATGTTGATTAGGTGGCAGATATATATTTGCAAAGCCATTTTCAAGAAGGATATTTAAAGAGAAACTACATCTTGTGAGACGATGTCGGCCGACCGCGGAAGCTAGCTCAGCTGTCCCGGCGATGAAATGGGGAAAAGACTGTCACTTCCACTCGAATCAAGCGACTACGAGCCGTACCACTGGCTTATACAGCATCGAATGGGTTCTAAAAATTGTGAGTTCAAATAATTTATTTCTTTATTTTTTCCCGTTTGATATGTTTTTTGCCATTTTAATTTTGACAGTACCACATAAGATACGTTTTAATTGCTGATGCGGGTTTATTGATTTTTAAATGCGCCAGAAAATAACATGATATAATAATAATCACTTTTGAGGTGATTCAATGACCAGTAGTGCGTAAATGTGCTCCTGTATAGTATTTCTCCAACAATGCTCATGTGGTGACATCAATTATAGTATTTTGAGAGGTAATCATTGAAGTCAGACATCACTGAAGGCCTAGGTGGGAAACGCACGGCCCACCATATCCCATACTAAAACTGGTTATTTTACAATGTTCTACCACCTATTGAAGAGGCAGGGCTTTAGTGTATCCGTATACTTACAAAATAATGACTTATTTCAGTTTTGGCGATATGGATTTGATTCCTTGTTGGTGTAAACATCCCCCCTCTCTCCGCCAGTCAAATGTTTCTGTTCCACTGTAATTATATTAAAGATGAAAACAAGATATACACATAATCAATATTTGGTATTAAACAGTTAAACAAGTTTTCCCTGGAAAATATTTATTGACTGCTGTACGGTATATCAGGTGGATCTACACCTGACATCCACTGTAATAATACCAAGTACAACAGCGTATCTAGTCGATACTACTATGATTACATCAAAATTTTTTAGCATCACAAAATCTATTTTCGTTTTTTTGAAATGTATATTATGTTCATAAACCCAGGAAATTTGTCCCCGGACACATGAGGACTTTGAATATGAACAATGTATGATCCTTTAACGCATGGGTGTCAAACTAGCGTCCCGGTTGAGTTAGTGCTACAAAGGATTCTGGGTATTTGTTCTGTTTTGTTTATGTTGTGTTACGATGCGGATGTTCTCCCGAAATGTATTTGTCATTCTTGTTTGGTGTGGATTCACAGTGTGGCGTGTATCCCTAACAGTGTTAAAGTTTTTTATACTGGCACCCTCAGTGTAACCTGTACGCTGTTGATGAAGTTTGCGTTGCATTCGCTAGTGTGTGCGTACAGAAGCCGCACATATCTTGTGACTGGGTCTGAACGATGTTAGAATGGATGAAAAGCGGACGTGACGATAGCTCGTAGAGTACATTAAAGGTTAATTTGTTCAACCTTGGCCCGCGGCTTTGTTCTGTTTTAAATTTTGGCCCACTCTGTATTTCAGTTTGACACCCCTGCTTTAACGACTTGGTATCGGATAGATACCTAAATGTGTGGTATCATCCAAAACTAATGTAAAGTATCAAAGAAGAGAAGAATAAGTGATTATTACCTTTTAACAGAAGTGTAGACATAACATGTTAAAAGAGAAAGTAAGTAGATATTAACAGTAAATGAACAAGTAGATTGATAATACATTTTCGACCACTTGTCCTTCATAATGTTGACAAAATAATAGAATGATAAATGACACAATATGTTACTGCATACGTCAGCAGCTAAATTAGGAGCCGTTGTTTGTTTACTTACCACTAAAAGACAAGTTGTCTTGTATGTTCACTATTTTATTTAAGGACAAACTTACAATAATACGATTGTTTGTTAAAATAAAGCCAATAATGCCAATTTTTGTGGTCCCCTTTATTTAGAAAAGGACCGAAAAGTACCGAAAAGTATCGAAATACATTTTGGTACCGGTACTGGTACCAAAATATTGGGACAACACTACTTACTACTATTGCCTACTCTGTGCTCCAGAAATGTCCTTTAATGATTTCAACTGGTTCCTCAATCCCGTAGTCAGTTAGTTATAGAAACTGAGCCATGCAAATAAACGTTGAGAAGCTAATAGCCGTTCGCACGATGACATCGAACATTTCTGAATGAGTCTCTTGTGATGTTTTTGTGTTAGTCTTCAACTGGTTGGTGAGTTTACGGCGTAGGGTAGAGCCCTGCTAAGAACTGTCCCTGCTGTCATATCTCATCACTCCATCCGGCATGGCTGGGGGCGGTGGGACCTAAACTGACCACTGAGTCAACTGACAAGGCAGCTCAGCATCCAGTTACTAAGTAAAACCCAGTCACACACTCCTGGAGATTTAGACAGACACAGACAGGCCATCATGCAAGCAAATGTGTAGGCAATCAAGTTCACACTCACGCACAGTGCCATGTGAACACACAGCCAAACAGACAATTACAGATAATACACACAGACACATGCGTGCAAAAGAAAATGACCAAACCAAGCGCGGGATCAGCCCCCAAAACAGGCCACAATGAAGCTGACGCAGGACACAAATGCGCTCTGACACTGGGGCTGGTAATGCTTTGAGTTGTCTAAAATCCCAACAACTGACCCAGAAATCGTAATACACAGAGACGGGTCTGGAGTCCAAGGGAGGTCGAGTGTGATGCATTGTGGGGAAGAACTAAATTGACAATTTCTTTGCCTACTTCACAAGCCTTGTGGTGGTATTTACACTTGGTGCACAATGTGCAATGGCAGAATAAGGTGGAGGGTACTTAAACTGCTGTCTTTTGCAATGCAGAATCACGAGGACGGATAAGTGATTCAAATATACATAAGAGGTACTCTGTAGGATTGCACAATATCAATTCCCCATGTCCCTTGATTGAAGTCAAAGGCCATCTTTGTTTCCTTTCAGAGACGGTAAGAGAAGATGACGGAGGCAGCAGAGGTCAAACACAAAGGAAAACAAGCAGCTGCAATACATTTATAGCAAAAACCCCGAGGGAAGGAGGGAACCAGACTATAATATCACACATTTATTTCAACTAAATGCCTCAGATAAGCTCTAATGGTCTTCTTTGTTTTTGTGTTTCCTTGCAGGAACTCGGCAGTGCAGGAGTATAAAAATAGATTGGGGTTGTTAGAAATCCTACCAAAAGTTAACTTTTTGTCAAATTCAATTCCGTTTAACAAAGTATATCAATAGAGATGGGAATCGAAAACCGGTTCTTGTTGAGAACCTGCTCCCAGAGTTTGGATCCCTTGGAATCATTTTGCAGATTTGTTAACGATTACCTCATCGATGCCGGTGAGCACGCATGACGTCGACGTGCACAACGCCGATCAGCCGCACAAACGTTAGAATTACTCACGAGAAAGGAAGACAACAGGGCAACTTGCAATACTTGCAAAGTGGATATTCCATCACGTTGAGGAAATACGAGCCGAAACGCTAGCAGACACAGCAAGTGATAACTTTAAATGAATGACGCGTTTTCGTTCCCCTCCGAGACGGAAGTGAATCACCACCTGCAGCAGCGGCAAAGTCAACATGTTGTCTGCTGTTAATACTGCAGGTAACACAAACTCACACTGCCTATTAGGGTTGTCCCGATACCAATAAAATGTATATCGATAATTTTCGATACTTTTCCAAATAAAGGGAACTTTGAAAAAAATTTCAATTCTGGCTGTATTTTTACAGAAAAATGTGCAATACAATAAACATTTGTTTCCTAGTGCACTCAAATAACCATTTTAGAAGGTTAAAGAACATTTTACAATGTTCCATATTACATATAGTCTGCCATAATCAAGGAATAGGTGAGAATATAATAAAATAAAATAAAATTACATTATATTAAATTATTCATGATTTATGGTTGCCAATCCTGGTCTGTGCTTTAATAAATATACAATTATTAGTAAGTACTTAAAACAAAACTATGGATGAATGTACCCAGATAAGCCATGTTGCAGGTCAAACACTTTTGTTAAAGATAAAACACAAATTGGACCAATTTGCTACCAAATTCAGTCATTTTACTTGCACTAGTTGATGTTAGATGGGCAGTCTGAACTCTGCTAATATTTGGCATCAATCCAAGCAGCTGTCTATGTATCTACATGTTATGTATCTACATATTATGTATACACATGTGCGGCGAGTCCAGAGAGAGAGGTAGTGCATGGACTGCGCAGTAAAGTGATGAACGGGTCCGGTTGTGTCCTGCAAAACTAATAATAAAGCAACCAGATTGTTACAAATCGGCGGCCTCGAATTCTGACCGGAAGGCGGATCTTAGCAGACCCGTTGCGGGGTAAAGTGAACTGAAGGGAAAGGCTCTCCCCTGCGCTCCTCTACTACGGTCTGCACCGGAGCCGAACAGAAGTACAGGTGTAACAACTACAATATTACCTGTCACTCTTTATAACTCTGAATGATTATCATTTATATGGTTACATAAGTTTGAAGCAAATGTGCTAATACTAATCAGCACATTTGGCGAGGCGTGTTTTAAAGCAACACCTGAAGCGCGGTGCCTCCTTGTATAAAGCGCCACCTTTATCGTTGGTTTTGAAGTCCAAATACTTCCATATACATATATGTGTGTGTGTGTGTGTGTGTGTGTGTGTGTGTGTGTGTGTGTGTGTGTGTGTGTGTGTGTGTGTGTGTGTGTGTGTGTGTGTGTAACTTTGATGTAGAAAGCTACTTTTGCCATGTAGCTTGTAGTGTAGCTTTCTACAATTCTCTGGGGATAACTTCCCTTGTAGCTTAGCTTACTACATGTTCCAAGTAGCTTGCCCACCACTGTTGATAAGACTACATACTCCCTTATATCTAATGTGACGGTCAGTGAATGGAAAGGACAAATTCCTGAAAAACTAACAACCATCAGTAAAAGTTCTTGCGAGCCAATGTAGAAATATGCTCAATAAGGCCGGTGCTGTATCTCAAATCGAATACTGCTGTCTATACACTTCTATAAGTATATTGTGCATACTGCATACACAGTTTTTGAGTGCGCTAATTTTTACAGTGTAGTGCAGTCAAACATTGATTACGGTCATTACACACTTAGCAGAAAAGTTCAGATTGTCTGAGAAGACGTTTTGCCTCTCATCCAAGTAGGCTTCATTAGTTCATGCTCACTGCTGTGTCTGACATGAACTGATGCTCGGATGAGAGGCGAAACGTATTCTCAGACAATCTGAACATTGTGGTTGCGATTGATTCAATGCTCTGAGAATACAATGACCTGGATGTATGATACTATTCACAGGCATGGAAATGGAAATACTGATCGCAATATTTAACTGATTCAACTTCTTCTTCTCCTTATTGATGGTGAATTACAAACCCCGTTTCCATATGAGTTGGGAAATTGTGTTAGATGTAAATATAAACAGAATACAATGATTTGCAAATCTTTTTCAACCCATATTCAGTTGAATGCCCTACAAAGACAACATATTTGATGTTCAAATTCATAAACTTTTCTTTTTTTTTTGGCAAATAATAATTAACTTGGAATTTCATGGATGCAACACGTGCCAAAGTAGTTAGGAAAGGGCATGTTCACCACTGTGTTCAGAGCCGGCCCAAGGTATAAGCGTACTAAGCACTTGCTTAGGGCCCCGCGGCCACCAGGGGGCCCCCAAAAGCAATTAACAAAAAAAAATTATTTTTTATTTTTTTCATGTACGAGTCTGACTGATGATTTCTAAATGATCAAAGATATATTATTGTACAAAAACACAATTTTAGGTCAACATTTTTGCACATTGCTGTTTCAGGTTTTTGTTACCAAAAATAATAAAGTGAATCAGAATCAGCTTTATTGTCCAGTTATGTTTAACACACATGGAATTTAACTTCAGTAGACTGCGCTCTCTTTGTACAAAGTAAACATTAAATATGAACAATTAACTAAAAATATAAACTAGTAATTAAAGACTAATATGTACAAGACTGATGAGACAAGATGACACTTTTACTGTAAATACAAAGCTTTATCACTTGGACTGTTCAACCCCAGGCCACTCTTGTAGCTGAATGTTTTCTACATTTTAAGATTAGGAACCATATGTGGCACTCTGGACATCATTCGTTCATTCATTGGTATTATTTATGTTCTTAACTGGGCCACCCCCATATCTTTATAAATGACATGTCATTTGTAAAGACATGCCAGGCTGACAATAGGATAATGTAAACAACACTACCAGAGCCGCAATGAGTTTATATATTATTTATATATTATTGGCAGAAATAGAGGGCCCCAAAATCAAATTTTGCTTAGGGCCCCATGGAGGCTTGGGCCGGCACTGACTGTGTTACATGGCCTTTCCTTTAAACAACACTCAGTAAACGTTTGGGAACTGAGGAGACACATTTTTGAAGCTTCTCAGGTGGAATTCTTTCCCATTCTTGCTTGATGTACAGCTCAAGTTGTTCAACAGTCCGGGGGTCTCCGTTGTGGTATTTTAGGCTTCATAATGCGCCACACATTTTCAAAGAGAGACAGGTCTGGACTACAGGCAGGCCAGTCTAGTACCCGCACTCTTTTACTATGAAGCCACGTTGATATAACACGTGGCTTGGCATTGTCTTGCTGAAATAAGCAGGGGCGTCAATGGTAACGTTGCTTGGATGGCAACATATGTTGCTCCAAAACCTGTATGTACCTTTCAGCATTAATGGCGCCTTCACAGATGTGTAAGTTACCCATGTCTTGGGCACTAATACACCCCCATACCATCACACATGCTGGCTTTTCAACTTTGCGCCTATAACAATCCGGATGGTTCTTTTCCTCTTGGGTCCGGAGGACACGATGTCCACAGTTTCCAAAAACAATTTGAAATGTGGACTCGTCAGACCACAGAACACTTTTCCACTTTATATTAGTTCATCTTAGATGAGGTCAGGCCCAGCAAATGCGACAGCGTTTCTGGGTGTTGATGATAAACGGTTTTCGCCTTGCATAGGAGAGTTTTAACTTGCACTTACAGATGTAGCGACCAACTGTAGTTACTGACAGTGGGTTTCTGAAGTGTTCCTGAGCCCATGTGGTGATATCCTTTACACACTGATGTCGCTTGTTGATGCAGTACAGCCTGAGGGATCGAAGGTCACGGGCTTAGCTGCTTACGTGCAGTGATTTCTCCAGATTCTCTGAACCCTTTGATGATATTATGGACCGTAGATGGTGAAATCCCTAAATTCCTTGCAATAGCTGGTTGAGAAGGGTTTTTCTTAAACTGTTCAACAATTTGCTCACGCATTTGTTGACAAAGTGGTGACCCTCGCCCCATCCTTGTTTGTGAATGACTGAGCATTTCCTGGAATCTACTTTTATACCCAATCATGGCACCCACCTGTTCCCAATTTGCCTGCACACCTGTGGGATGTTCCAAATAAGTGTTTGATGAGCATTCCTCAACTTTATCAGTATTTATTGCCACCTTTCCCAACTTCTTTGTCACGTGTTGCTGGCATCAAATTCTAAAGTTAATGATTATTTGCAAAAAAAAAAAAAAGTTTATCAGTTTGAACATCAAATATGTTGTCTTTGTAGCATATTCAACTGAATATGGGTTGAAAATGACTTGCAAATCATTGTATTACGTTTATATTTACATCTAACACAATTTCCCAACTCATATGGAAACGGGGTTTGTACAACCGATATTTGGATTGCCTGATAAAACATCTTCCAACTGCACAATTTGACAAGCTTTTTAAGTAATTTTTGAAGAGGAACCACATTTTGGGGGGAATTTTGTCCATTATTTGCAATCCCAATGTGAGACAAGAAGGTAATTTGTCTTTCATGGTGGTTAACAATGAAACTAAAAGGAGTCATCCCTATAAAAATCTTCCAACCACCAACAAAACTCCTTTTTTATGTCATGACCTGAATGTTAACCAAGTATTAGCGATATTTTTATCATAAGTACGTGAGTAGATTTTACCATGAATTGATTAACGTGGACCACGACTTAAACAAGTTGTAAAACTTATTCGGGTGATACCATTTAAATGATAAATGGGTTATACTTGTATAGCGCTTTTCTACCTTCAAGGTACTCAAAGCGCTTTGACAGTATTTCCACATTCACCCATTCACACACACATTCACACACTGATGGCGGGAGCTGCCATGCAAGGCGCTAACCAGCAGCCATCAGGAGCAAGGGGTGAAGTGTCTTGCCCAAGGACACAACGGACGTGACTAGGATGGTAGAAGGTGGGGATTGAACCCCAGTAACCAGCAACCCTCCGATTGCTGGCATGGCCACTCTACCAACTTCGCCACACCATCCCCATTTAGTGGTCAATTGTACGGGATATGTACTGTACTGTGCAATCTACTAAAAAAAGTTCCAATCAATCAATCAATAAAATAACTGCTTTTAGCGGCGCCGTGATCAATCAATCAATCAATCAATCAATGTTTATTTATATAGCCCTAAATCACAAGTGTCTCAAAGGGCTGCACAAGCCACAGCGACATCCTCGGTACAGAGCCCACATAAGGGCAAGGAAAAACTCACCCCAGTGGGACGTCGATGTGAATGACTATGAGAAACCTTGGAGAGGACCGCATATGTGGGTAACCCCCCCCCTAGGGGAGACCGAATGCAATGGATGTCGAGTGGGTCTGACATAATATTGTGAGAGTCCAGTCCATAGTGGATCCAACATAATAGTAAGAGTCCAGTCCATAGTGGGGCCAGCAGGAAACCATCCCGAGCG
This sequence comes from Nerophis lumbriciformis, assembly GCF_033978685.3. Classification (NCBI taxonomy): domain Eukaryota; kingdom Metazoa; phylum Chordata; class Actinopteri; order Syngnathiformes; family Syngnathidae; genus Nerophis; species Nerophis lumbriciformis. The sequence goes on from NC_084549.2 coordinate 28,526,735, forward strand.
GAGACGGGTCAGCAGCGCAGAGATGTCCCCAACCGATGCACAGGCGAGCGGTCCACCCCGGGTCCCGACTCTGGACAGCCAGCACTTCATCCATGGCCTATGGTGATCACAGTAAGGCAACTAGCTTATGCAGCCCTTGGCATATTGAGCTGGTGAGCTGCTGCATTGCCTCTGAGTTGGTAAAAGTACATTTTAGATTACAAATCATGCCTCTCACTTGTATAGTAGAAGGTTGTGGCCATTAACCGAGAAGTTGGTCAACTTTGACATTCAACTTGGACCCGGAGATTGCAAGAAAGACACAAAAAGATTCCCGTTTGCCCTGACATTTTTTTTTTCACCTGGTGAGGATTATGAACAATTTTTCAGCGAAATGGGAAGATATACACGTCCCATAGGCGGAATAGAGCGAATCCCATTGCCTCCATTGTTACTGTAGATCACTCATGCTAGCATTTATTTATGCAGTTCCTCTTTAAATAAAACACATACTGCATAGTTTGGGGCGGCGTGGCTAGGTTGGTAGAGTAACTTGAGGGTTCCATGTAGTGTTGTAGGGTATACCGGTATTAGTATAGTACCGCGATACTAATGAAACATATTCGGTACTATACCACCTCTGAAAAGTACCGGTCCACCATTGATGGATCTACACCTGACATCCACTGTAATGATACCATTAATAATTAATTTTCTACCACTTGTCCTTGATAATTTTGACAAAATAATAGAATGGAAAATGACACAATATGTTACTGCATAAGTCAGCAGCTAAATTAAGAGCCTTTTTTTGCTTGCTTACTAATGAAAGACAAGTTGTCTTGTATGTTCACTATTTTATTTAAGGACAAACTTGCAATAAGAAACATATGTTTAATGTACTCTAAGATTTTTTGTGGTCTCCTTTATTTAGAAAAGTACCAAAAAGCATCGAAAAAATTTTGGTACCGGTACCAAAATATTGGTATCGGGACAACACTAGTTCCAGGTTCGATCCCTACTTCCGCCATCCTAGTCACAGCTGTCGTGTCCTTGGACAAGATACTTCACCCACCTGCTCCAAAGGCCACCCACACTGGTTTAAATGTAACTTAAATAATGGGTTTCACTATGTTAGGCGCTTTGAGTCACTAGAGAAAGGCGCTATATAAATATAATTCACTTCACTACATTGTTGTTTACTACTTTATTACGCTACAATTTGCTCCTCAGTTGCCATTATTTTATGTTTGTCCTTCCCCTTTCACGACACAGCCAAAATGAGGGCTATTGATTGCGGTCCATCCAGCACTGCACGCTCACTATTTTGACAGTGTGAAAGCACTTAACCACTAAAAAGGCAAAGTGAAAGTATGGTATTTCACAAATAGAGACACAACATGAGACTTCTCACAGAAACGGAAAGATTATATTCATATTGATATTTCTCATGGAAATAAATCAGTGACTTGGGTTTGAAAAAGTAATACTCGCGACAAGCCTTACTTGTTCCTAGATGACAAATGATGACACATACATTATGACGTATTTCACAGCGATCGTTTTGGAGGATCTCCGTTTTAACAGCTATTGTTGGCATTGACAGAAGTGGTGCTCTTTTGCAACTCAAGAGTTGTTGTTTTTTCATTACAATAAGGCAGGGGTCTGCAACCTGCGGTTTTAGAGCCGCATATTTAGCGCCACCCTAGTGGCTCCCTGGAGCTTTTTCAAAAATGTATGAGAATAGAAAAAGATGGGGGAAAAAAAACCATTTTTGTTTTAATAGGGTTTCTGTGGGAGGACAATATGACACAAACCTCCCTAAATGTTATAAATACCACTGTTTATATTACACATGCTTCACTGATGAGAGTATTTGGCAAGCACCGTTTTGTCCTACTAATTTTGGCGGTCCTTGAACTCACCGTAGCTTGTTTACATGTATAACTTTCTTCAATGATGCCACAGAAAGACGTGTTTTATGCCACTCATTCTTTGTTTCATTTTGTCCACCAATCGTTTTATACTGTGCGTGAACGCACAAAGGTGAGCTTTGTTGATGTTATTGACTTGTGTGGAGTGCTAATCAGGCATATTTGGTCAGTGCATGACTGCAAGCTAATCGATGCTAACATGCTATTTAGGCTAGCTGTATGTACATATTGCATCATTATGTCTCATGTGTAGGTATATTTGAGCTCATTTAATTTCCTTTACTTATGTCCTCTGTGTATTCAATTTGTATCTGTATTTCTCTTGACATATTATCTGTATGTAATATTGCCTGCATTTCTGATAGTTGTTTGTGTGCCGTTATAGACCACAGCAAACGTAACCCAGCTTGCATAGATTGTTATAAAACCATTTCCTTTAACTTGGACACACACATCTATACCTTTGGCCATTCTAAGCCAGTAATTTAGAGGAGTTATCTCACCCTCTGATAGGTTTTACTAATGTTTTATAATGTTGTAAAATTGTGTAGAATAAATATTACATTTAACGATTATTTTTTCTCTGTTCTGCGACACAGTCATTTTGATAGTAGGCTAATATAGCTAACATAGACTCTTATATCATGTGTTGACTTCATTATATCACTTATAGAAAGAAGGCTTTTAATTTTTTGCGGCTCCAGACAGATTTTTTTTGTATTTTTGGTCCAATGTGGGGGCAGCACGGTGGAAAGGGGTTAGTGCATCTGCCTCACAATACGAAAGTCCGGGGTTCGATCCTGTGCACGGGATCTTTCTGTGTGGAGTTTGCATGTTCTCCCTGTGACTGCGTGGGTTCCCTCCGGGTACTCAGGCTTCCTCCCACCCCCAAAGACATGCAACAGATTGATTGGTAACACTAAAATTGGCCCTAGTGTGTGAATGTGAGTGTGAATGTTGTCTGTCTATCTGTGTTGGCCCTGTGATGAGGTGGCGACTTGTCCAGGGTGTAACCCGCCTACCGCCCGAATGCAGCTGAGATAGGCTCCAGAGACCCCCCGTGACCCCAAAAGGGACAACCGGTAGAAAATGGATGGATGGATGGATGGTCCAATGAGGTGCTTTCAACATTTTGGGTTGCCGACCCCCGCAATAGGGTGTAACCATCCTTGTCAATAGCTGGGGCTTTGGCACCAGCGTCTAGACTAGCCTACTTGGATGAGAGGTGAAACACCTTCTAAGGCAAACCAACAGACCAGTTGCAATTGATTGAATTCCCCGAGAATACAATTCAAATACAAACATCAGTATGATTAACCCGGGGCTTGATAAAAGCAATAAAGCGTGCTACAACACAGGAAATTAAATGTCCATACCAATGCCACATACTGTAGATCCCAGTTTTATAAGTCACTGACACTACAAAGGCAGAGATCTAGACTGATGCAGGAGTCGGCGAACAGCTTGATTTATACATGGGGACACAGATGAATGTTTTATAGGAATAAGAGAGACATACAGATGCATGTGACAGATGCATCCTTCTGTCCGTTGGAGATACGCACCTATTTAAAAATCCAGATAAAAAAAAGTATTTGAAGCTTCGCTTTAGACAACTGGCCAATTGTTACTCGCACTCAAGCCACACTCCTTTGTCTCTATGTGTAACTAATCTGACTTTCTTCTTACCTTTCCATTATCATGTAGAGCTAATTCTAAATATGGCACCCACATTTTTTGACTAAAATGAATGGACCAATCATTCCGCGTCAATTAGTCTATCCATCACTGCAGATTAGAGTGGGGCAGGAGAAACATAGTAGAAAGAGATGAAATTTCCATCATGACCTGGGTACCTACAATTACTACATGATGACCTTGTTAGCAAATTCAAACGGAGGAACGCAGCTTTAGAACCCTTTACACACACATGTTCTAATCTACAGATGCTTCTTTGTATCAGTCTGTCAGTATGACATGGACCATAAAAAGCACAACAGACTGTAAAATGGTGACTATTCTAGATACCACTTAAAGGGGAACATTATCACAATTTCAGAATGGTTAAAACCATTAAAAATCAGTTCCCAGTGGCTTATTTTATTTTTCAAAGTTTTTTTCAAAATGTTACCCATCACGCAATATCCCTAAAAAAAGCTTCAAAGTGCCTGATTTTAACCATCATTATATACACCCGTCCATTTTCCTGTGACGTCACATAGTGATGCCAACACAAACAAACATGGCGCATAGAACAGCAAGCTATAGCGACATTAGCTCGGATTCAGACTCGGATTTCAGCGGTTTAAGCGATTCAACAGATTACGCATGTATTGAAACGGATGGTTGTAGTGTGGAGGCAGGTAGCGAAAACGAAATTGAAGAAGAAACTGAAGCTATTGAGCCATATCGGTTTGAACCGTATGCAAGCGAAACCGACGAAAACGACACGACGGCCAGCGGCACGGGAAAAAGCGAGGACGAATTCGGCGATCGCCTTCTAACCAACGATTGGTATGTGTTTCTTTGGCATTAAAGGAAACTAACAACTATGAACTAGGTTTACAGCATATGAAATACATTTGGCAACAACATGCACTTTGAGAGTGCAGACAGTCCAATTTTGATCAATTAATATATTCTGTAGACATACCCTCATCCGCTCTCTTTTCCTGAAAGCTGATCCGTCCAGTTTTGGAGTTGATGTCAGCAGGCCAGGGAAGCTACGGTCGATATTCTTCTCTTGATCATCTTCGGTGGCATAAGGGACGGCGTGAGCCAAGACATCCAGGGGGTTTAGCTCGCTCGTCTGCGGGAACAAACTGCCGCCATTGCTTGCCGTGCTACCGAGTACCTTTGTCCCTGAATTGCTCACACACTCCGGCAGATTCAATGAGGGTCTGGCGGCAGATTTCTTTGACTTTATCGTTGGAAATGCATCTGCTTTGAGTGTCGCAGGATATCCACACATTCTTGCCATCTCTGTCGTAGCATAGCTTTCGTCGGTAAAGTGTGCGGAACAAACGTCCAATTTCTTGCCACTTTCGCATCTTTGGGCCACTGGTGCAACTTGAATCCATCCCTGTTCGTGTTGTTACACCCTCCGACAACACACCGACGAGGCATGATGTCTCCAAGGTACGGAAAACAGTCGAAAAAACGAAAAAAAACAGAGCTGATTTGACTCCGAGAACGAACAATACAAAGGCGTTTAATTCGCCAAAATTCACCCATTTAGAGTTCGGAAATCGGTTAAAAAAATATATGGTCTTTTTTCTGCAACATCAAGGTATATATTGACGCTTACATAGGTCTGGTGATAATGTTCCCCTTTAAAAGAAGCAATGGTTGAATAGTCCTTGTAATTATTCATCTCAATTTCTGCAAGTATTAGTACTTCTACCCAGAATTGAAAATGTATTGCGCAAAAAGAACTATGATGATGTTTCTCTGTTCTGACTTATACATGTTACAATGTTGGATATGTACGTTAAATAATGCCAACATGTGTTAAATCATAAAGTTCATGCACGCACGAGCTGCACTATTGGGTTTTCCCAATACCAATATTTTGGTATAGTGACCAAAATGTATTTCGATACTTTTTAAAATAAAGGTGGCCACAAAAAGTAATTGTTTATTTTGTATTTTAACAGGAACTCTTATGATACATTAAACATATGTTTCTTATTGTAATTAAAGAACAATTTTGGCGTAAAAAAAATACACTTTTTTGGAATCGTTCACAATCATTATGAGAGACAAGAACACATCCATCTGGATGGGATGTGTTCCATCCATTTTCTACCGCTTGTCCCTCTCGGAGTCACGGGGGTGCTGAAGCTTATCCCAGCTGCACTCGGGCTAAAGATGATAAAAACCCTCCAGCGACATTTTAAATACACAGTACTAGTCTATATATAATGTAGTAACAGACGTGTTCATAACATTATGTAATGTGAATGACTATGAGAAACCTTGGAGAGGACCCCCCCTCCCCTACAATGGATGTCGAGTGGGTCTGACATAATATTGTGAAAGTCCAGTCCATAGTGGATCCAACATATCAGCGAAAGTCCAGCCCATAGTGGATTCAGCATGATAGTGAGAGTCCAGTCCATAGTGGGGCCAGCAGGAGACCGTCTCGAGCGGAGACGGGTCAGAACATAATGTCATGGCTGTCTTGAGTTTCCAATAATTTCTAGAACTCTTATTTTTGTGTGATAGAGATTTGAGCACATACTTGTTGTTCACAAAAAACATTAATGAAGTTTGGTTCTTTTATGAATTTATTATGGGTCTACTGAAAATGTGATCAAATCTGCTGCGTCTAAAGTATACACATACAGCAATGTTAATATTTGGTTACAGATAGATAGTACTTTATTGATTCCTTCAGGAGAGTTCCCTCAGGAAATTTAAAAAACACATGTCCCTTGGCAAGTTTCACTGCCAAGGTCTTATCTTTGTCCATGTTATGTCAGTTGAAACAAAAATTTAGATGTTTGGCCACAATACCCAGCAACATGTTTGGAGGAGAAAAGGTGAGGCCTTTAATCCCAGGAACACCACACCTACCGTCAAGCATGGTGGCGGTAGTATTATGCTCTGGGCCTGTTTTGCTGCCAATGGAACGGGTGCTTTACAGAAAGTAAATGGGACAATAAAAAAGGAGGATTACCTCCAAATTCTTCAGGACAACCTAAAATCATCAGCTAGGAGGTTGGGTCTTGGGCGCAGTTGGGTGTTCCAACAGGACAATGACGCCAAACACACCTCAAAAGTGGTAAAATAATGGTTATATCAGTCTAGAATTAAGGTTTTAAAATGGCCTTCCCAAAGTCCTGACTTAAACGTGTGGACAATGCTGAAGAAACAAGTCCATGTCAGAAAACCAACAAATTTAGCTGAACTGCACCAGTTTTGTCAAGAGGAGTGGTCAAAAACTCAGGTAGAAGCTTGCCAGAAGCTTGTGGATGGCTACCAAAAGCGCCTTATTGCAGTGAAACTTGCCAAGGGACATGTAACCAAATATTAACATTGCTGTATGTATACTTTTGACCCAGCAGATTTGGTCACATTTTCAGTAGACCCATAATAAATTCATAAAAGAACCAAACTTCATGAATGTCTTTTTGTGACTAACAAGTATGTGCTCCAATCACTCTATCACAAAAAAAAAAAAAAGAGTTGTAGAAATGATTGGAAACTCAAGACAGCCATGACAGTATGTCCTTCACGACTGTATGTTTGAATAGTGTATATTTTCAAAAGATAAATTCTAAGGTTTCATTTGCAATCTAAAGGGAACGCCTCCACACACAAACTGTTTTGCAGACTGACTCAGAAAGCGAGTTATAAATGTGAACGTGGCACAAAATGTTCGCAAACTGTGCACCAAAGCAAGGAAGTGTGTTAAATGTACAAACGTAGATTACAATCATCATTGGCCATATTTAACATTTCCTTAACAAAACTGCTAATCCCGACTGAGCAGAGGACCTGTTTTAGCTCAAATACAAAGTGGATCTTGATCAGGGTGAAACTAACTGCTCAGTAAATATGAGGAGATAAGTATATCCCCCGGGGCATTGCGCTGACTGAGGAATCTTTGCATTTCATTTATCATGTTACATGATTTAGGCTTCTCCTTCGGGAAAACAAGCTATCTTTGTCATAAATTATGCCAATGGCTACTACTACCATCTGTGAACTACGGACCATCAGTCAAGCGTAGTGTGCAATCGATGGGAGACGAGAACAATGTCATCTTTGAGTGATTAATCGTAGAGGGACATCTTGAGCTCCCAGAGAGCTGATGTGGCTACAGCTGGGGCAGCAGGCCCGCCAGGCCAAGTAGTCACACAACACCTATCCCAAGTCTGGACATCCCTCCCCACCCCTTACACAGAACATCATGCACCGGTCTCTGCCAATCTCCTGAATAAACAAGCCTCTGGCAGTACCAGAAAAAGGATAATAGTTCACCTGGAGGTGACACGAAAAGAAAACAGACCTCTTTGCATAACAAATGGAGATGGAGATATGCACAACAAAGCAAATAGGCATCCTGATAAAGGATTATACAAACATGTCCAAAAGGGGAAACAGTGATTTTTTTAAGCACATTGCAAGCCACAGTTGTAGGATATCAAAGTCATCTAGCTACTATTTACATTTGTTGAATCTGTGATACGTGCATCAGTGGGAAGTTTTTTACCGTGAGCAAAATACACAAAAGGCCACAGCCTGGATGTTATGATCTGTTTATTGATATTTGTATTTTAAAAATATATTTGTACATACTAAGGATGTAACGGTATTTCGGTTTCAAAGTCTTCACAAAAATGCCGTGACACGTGACAATATCAAACAAAAACTCGGTGTGTATTATTTTTTTCTGGCGCTTTAGCGTTGGCCGGGTCTTATAATGAACTACATCTCCCAGAATCCTCGGCGCAGTGCGGGGCGGCAAGGTGGTGGCGTGGAACGCCGTAAGCAGGAAGTGAAGTGTTTGTAGTCGATGAGAGGAATTGTTTTTTGGATATTTCCTGAAAAATGTCATCAAAATCTATTTACCGTATTTCCTTGAATTGCCGCCGGGTATATAGTATGCGCCTGCCTAGAATTACCGCCGGGTCAAACTCGTTTTGCAAAATAATTAGCGCATGCTTAGCATTACCGCTGGGTTAGAAATACCGCCGAGTCGAACTCGTTTCGCAAAATATTATTTTTATTAGCGCATGTCTAGAATTACCGCCGGGTCAAACTCGTTTCGCAAAAAAATTTGCATATGCCTCGAATTTCCGCCGGGTCAAACTCGTCACGTCACAAGTGACACTTCACCTGTCATCATTTTCGAAATGGAGGAGGCTGATTTCAGTAATTTAAAATCGCATAAAGGGAAGAAGATTAAGAGCTATTCAGTAGGATTTAAGGTCCAAGCTATTGAATATGCTAAAAAGCACAGTAATGTTTTATTAATATACCGTAGCTGCGTGTGTCAAATATGAGTCATTAAATGACTCCCGCCTCCTGGTGGTAGAGGGCGCTAGTGATCCTTCTTGCGACTACTCGGCTGCAGAAGAAGTGACAACAAGCAGCAACAGTTAGCAGCGATTGTTTTTTTTTCCTCTCGCTTGCACTTTGGAGGATTACATATCTAAAATAAAACAGTTTTCTAAACTGGACTTTCAATCGAAGAAGGAGGTAATAATTAAAGAAAGATCTCCATCGAGACAGAGAGACTTTTAAAACTGAAGAAAGATGCTTTTATTCAGAAGGAGCTGCGCATGGACTTCATTTATAAGTAAAGGTAAGACCATAATAACGCTTTTTTTAATTAATTGTGCTTTTCATGATGGTATTTTTACATCACACTCAAAGCGCAGGCCTAAATTTACCGCATGCCTTTGGTAAGCGCCGGAGTGAGAAGAGGTTTTAAATTAATTACCGCCCCGGCACCAATTCAAGGAAATACGGTATAACTCTTTTAGTTATGTTTCTAACAAACAGACAAACAAACCCTGACAAAAACATAACCTCTTTGGCGTAGGTAAGAAAGTCTGCATTCTTCAAAGCAAAGTGCACTACTTTCGTCTCGAGCGTTTCCAAGGCGACACAGAGCCAGCCGGGCCCCTCGCACCCCACAAAGGGAAATCTTCAAAAAAAAAAGTTAAACGTGGGAAATATGAGTAAAGTGAAAAACGACTTTATATATTCTCAATACATTTTTCCACCAATTGTTTTTCTCGATATCGCAGGGGGGGAGGGGGGGGTTCTGTAGCTTATCCAGCTGCACTTGGGCGGAATGCAGAGTTAGGGCAAGGTTTCTCATTGTCATCCCATTGGGTTGAGTTTTTTCTTGCCCTGATTGTGGGATCTTAGCCGAGGATGTCATTGTGGCTTGTCCAGCCCTTTGAGACACTCGTGATTTAGGGCTATATAAATAAACTTTGATTGATGATATGATCCACATCGAGAGGAGCCAGATGAAGTGGTTTGGGCATCTGGTCAGGATGCCCAAACTGGTCAGGATGTGTTTAGGGCACGTCCGACCGGTAGGAGGCCACGGGGAAGACCCAGGACACGTTGGGAAGACTATGTCTCTTCTGGCTGGCCTGGGAATGCCTCGGGATCCCCCGGGAAGAGCTGGACGAAGTGGCTGGGGAGAGGGAAGTCTGAGCTACCCTGTTTAGGCTGCTGCCCCCGCGACCCGACCTCGAATAAGCGGAAGAAGATGGATAGATGGATGGATGGATGATTGTGATCGTTGATCGCGATTAATTTGAGTTCAATCACAGTGATCAGCTGTTCGCATATTTCCTCGATCAAACATGACGGAAGAGTATGTCAGAAGTTACAGCAGTAGTAAACAGTAGGGAAGCAACGATATTATCGGTATTATCCTGCACGGAACAATTGATCGTGATCATGTGCGTGTCTGTGAATGTGTGTGTGTTTGTGTGAAAGTGTATCAGTGTGTGCGACCATCTCTTAGTTCCACCGTCGCAAAAGTCAGTCGCGCCACGACGTCATTAATGTTCAGTCGCGTTGTGCTTCATCCCCACACACAGCTGGAAGTGCAGCCCAGAAGAACAAAATAAAGAAAAATGTCTAACACCAGCACAGAAGTTGTAACACAACATTTAGAAGGAGCAGCGGCTTTACTGTAGTGACAATCTTTACTTTCACTATCTGCTGCAGCTCACCCTATGTATTGGTCCAGACTTGGAGAATCACCCATTGATTTAATCAAAAAAGGCAATTTTTGTATCTAAATATTTTTTGTGTCAGCAAAGATTCCACTCCTCTGTTATAACATCTCCTGAAACAACTCTGCAGACAATTTGTGTTCCTTTTGTTTGTTTGTGGATAAAAAAACAAAAAACATTTTGTTCCTGAAATAATCATAAAAGGGATAAGCGGTAGAAAATGGATGGGATGGATGGATGGATGTTGGTATACATTATTTCACAGTACTTCAAATTCAAACTGTACTTTAATGTATTTTGATTCAATATAAGATACAGAATTTGAGTTAATATTTAATATTCATTTTACACCTTTTTACTACAAACAACTATGCAGCCACCATTACATACAGATAATGTGTCATGAGACATGCAGACATAAATTAAATACACAGCGGACATAAGTAAAGGAAATTAAATGCCTACTGAAATGCGATTTTCTTATTTAAACGGGGATACCAGGTCCATTCTATGTGTCATACTTGATCATTTCGCGATATTGCTATATTTTTGCTGAAAGGATTTAGTAGAGAACATCGACGATAAAGTTCGCAACTTTTGGTCGCTGATAAAAAAGCCTTGCCTGTACCGGAAGTAGCAGACGAGTAGCGTGACGTCACAGGATGTGGAGCTCCTCACATCTGCACATTGTTTACAATCATGGCCACCAGCAACGAGAGCGATTCGGACCGAGAAAGCGACGATTTCCCCATTAATTTGAGCGAGGATGAAAGATTTGTAGATGAGGAAAGTGAGAGTGAAGGACTAGAGGGCAGTGGGAGCGATTCAGATAGGGAAGATGCTGTGAGAGGCGGGTGGGACCTGATATTCAGCTGGGAATGACTAAAACAGTAAATAAACACAAGACATATATATATACTCTATTAGCCACAACACAACCAGGCTTATATTTAATATGCCACAAATTAATCCCGCATAACAAACACCTCCCCCCTCCCGTCCATATAACCCGCCAATACAACTTAAACACCTGCACAACACACTCAATCCCACAGCCCAAAGTACCGTTCACCTCCCCAAAGTTCATACAGCACATATATTTCCCCAAAGTCCCCAAAGTTACGTACGTGACATGCACATAGCGGCACGCACGTACGGGCAAGCGATCAAATGTTTGGAAGCCGCAGCTGCATGCGTACTCACGGTACCGCGTCTGCGTATCCAACTCAAAGTCCTCCTGGTAAGAGTCTCTGTTGTCCCAGTTCTCCACAGGCCAATGGTAAAGCTTGACTGTCATCTTTCGGGAATGTAAACAATGAAACACCGGCCGTGTTTGTGTTGCTGAAGTCATCCGCAATACATCGCTTCCCACCTACAGCTTTCTTGTTTGCTGTTTCCATTGTTCATTGAACAAATTGCAAAAATTTCACTAACACAGATGTCCAGAATACTGTGGAATTTTGCGATGAAAACAGACGACTTAATAGCTGGCCACCATGCTGTCCCAAAATGTCCTCTACAATCCGAGACGTTTTCAGCAGGATATTCCGCGCAAAATTTAAAATTGCACTTTAGTAAGCTAACCCGACCGTATTGGCATGTGTTGCAATGTCAAGATTTCATCATTGATATATAAACTATCAGACTGCGTGGTCGGTAGTAGTGGGTTTCAGTAGGCCTTTAAATGAGCTCATTATACCTACAAACGAGGCATAATGATGCAATATGTACATACAGCTAGCCTAAATAGCATGTTAGCATTGATTAGCTTGGAGTCATGCAGTGAACAAATATGTCTGATTAGCACGCCAACAAGCCAACAACATCCAACAAAATTCACGTTTGTGCATTCACGCACAGCATAAAAAGTTTGGTGGACAAAATGAGACAAAGAAGGAGTGGCATAAAACATGTCTTACTGTGGCAGCGTCTGAGAAAGTTGTACATGTAAACAAACTACGGTGAGTTCAACCACCGCCGAAATTAGTAGTACCAATACGGCGCTCGCCAAATACCCTCATCAGTGAAACATGTTTAATATGAACAGTGGGATTTCTAACAATTAGGGAGGTTTGTGTCATGTTTGTCCTCCTACAGAAACCATTTTAAAACAAAAAATATATATTTTTCCCCCACCTTTTTCAATTTTCATACATTTTTGAAAAAGCTCCAGGGAGCCACTAGGGCGGCGCTAAAGAGCCGCATCTAAAGCCGCGGGTTTCCGACCACCGGCCTAGTGTGAGCATGCAAGGTTGTACAAAATCAAATCACAGTTCACATGATCAGGATTCTGGTTGACCTCCAAATAGTTCAGAAACTGACGTGACGGTCCAATCAAGTTTATGTGAAACTTTTAAAATGATATTTTATCCCAAAATATGCTCGTTGTTTAGTCATTTGGAATGTTCAAACTTTGAGAAACCGCTGCAGAGGTGGAGGTGAAGAAGTGAACCACAACGCCATCACAGCCGTATGAATTGCAACTCACACAGAGATCCTGCAAAATTGCCGATAGGAGGACAGTAGATATAGTATTTGTTTGCCTTCGCCTTACCCACTGAAACACGCAAAGTGGGACATGAACTGAGGGAATCACAGAGCGACGTGGCTTCCTGCAGTCAAATATTTAGATGCATGACAGCCTCAATTTCAGCATCTGACAGCAGGAACAACTGCTTTCAACACAACACGTCAGAAGAAGCGAGCCGTGGGTGTTAAAATCCACATCCATGTTCATCACTGCACACTAGCAACATTCTGCTTCCCGTATGGCTCTGACACTATCGCCGAATCCAAAGAAATGTCGGGTGGTCTTTCACTTTCCAATTGTGTGTGATACAGAACAGCGACACAAACAAGGCTCACTTTTAGAGGCAGTGTGAACGTAGTTATAGTCACAGCATGCATAATTAATCCCTCAGGTAGGAATGTGTTTTCACTTGCACCGACTCACACCAATGTTTAGGAAACATGTTAGCAAGGAGGGTGTTACAGTGTGGTAAATCTAAGCAGTGACAAAGGCTGGTTAGTTCACATAGGAGGCCACTGACTAAATTAGAGTCAGGATGTACTAAACCAGGGCTTCTTTTTGACTTTAGGGTCCAACTTTTCTACTACAGAGGGGCCCACAGCCCACTCAAATAATAACAATGAATTAGTAATTGTACTCTTGATTTGAATCATATTCAATAATTATATATAATAATGATATCTACCGTATTTTCCTGACTATAAGGCGCACTTAAAATCCTGTTTTCTTTCGTCAAAACTCAACAGTGCACCTAATAACCCTAACCCTAATGTACGGAATAATTCTGATTTTGCTCACTAACCTCGAAGCAATTTTATTTGGTACATGGTGTAATGATAAGTAAATGATAAATAAATTATAAATGGGTTATACTTGTATAGCGCTTTTCTACCTTCAAGGTACTTAAAGCGCTTTGACAGTATTTCCACATTTACCCATTCACACACACACACATTCACACACTGATGGCGGGAGCTGCCATGCAAGGCGCTAACTAGCAGCCATCAGGAGCAAGGGGTGAAGTGTCTTGCCCAAGGACACAACGGACGTGACTAGGATGGTAGAAGGTGGGGATTGAACCCCAGTAACCAGCAACCCTCCGATTGCTGGCACGGCCACTCTACCAACTTCGCCACGCCATCCCAGTAGATGGCAGTCAAACATAAGACATACATGGTAAGAGGTACGATGGCAATATCACACAAGTAAACAACACCAACATTTTATATGTTTCATTTAAAATATAGAACATTACACACGGCGCTCATAAATCTATCAAAATGTTTTAGTACGACTTTGGTAAGCTACGAAGCCGTACCGCTTTATGGATTGTCGGCGCATTAAACATACGAGTATTATTATGGTGTGCGTGCAAAGTAAGACATTATATGGCGTTTTGTTTCGCAATATTATGCAAAAGCAACTTTTCTTACCTTCTGGTACCTGCTGATCTGTATTTGGGATCTGCATAAATCCTAAAAAATGGTAGGCTGCTTCTTTTTCTCTACTTGTTATGGGACATTCATCCTCCACTGTTGCCATTTCTAATAAAAAGTAGTGTAAAGTTATTACTTATATATGTCAGTTAACTCGCCATGAAAGCACTAAAACATACCGGTGTAGTGAGTGTTTATTATTCACACAAGGAACTTTAGTTATTAGAGTTTGGGTTGGATCGTTTTTCACGGGACACATTTCCGGCCTTGTTGTTTCCGGATGAGGAGATGCTGCCCCGTTATTAATCTAAGTAAAGTCTTAATGACATTAAAACAGTTCGCTCCATCTTTTGACACTTCTTCCACCCCCGTCCTTGCACGCTACACCACTACAACAAAGATGACGGGGAGAAGACGCTATCGAAGGTGAGCCACGTAAATAAGACCGCCCACAAAACGGCACATCCGGAAGTGACTGTCAGAAAGCGGCTTGAAGATGATCTATAAAACAATCTATGCAACATTTCGACCAAAGAACCACCATTACATGTTATGTAGACCACAAGGAAGTGTTTTCAATTTAGAAAAATAATCCGTTGCACCTTTTATATGACATATAAATATCGAAAATAGACCATTCATCAGCAGTGCGCTTTATAATCTGGTGCGCCCTATGGTCCGGAAAATACGGTAACTTACTTACTGGCATTGTCAATAGGGACGGCGTAGCGCAGTGGAAGAGTGGCCGTGCGCAACCCGAGGGTCCCTGGTTCAATCCCCACCTAGTACCAACCTCGTCATGTCCGTTGTGTCCTGAGCAAGACACTTCACCCTTGCTCCTGATGGGTGCTTGTTAGCGCCTTCCATGGCAGCTCCCTCCATCAGTGTGTGAATGTGTGTGTGTGTGAATGGGTAAATGTGGAAGTAGTGTCAAAGCGCTTTGAGTACCTTGAAGGTAGAAAAGCGCTATACAAGTACAACCCATTTATTTATCATGTATCAATGTCAAATGATCGTAAAGCATGTGTTAATCACAAAGATTATTATGTATTTAACAGATAAACCTTAGGCTTCGGTCAGGCTGATCAAAAAAATAAATACTGACCAAATATTCTGCATAAGAAGGGACTCATAAATAACTGCCGCTAAATAAACTTACATAGAAATATGTTGTGCTAAAATAAATAAACTAAATTAATAAAGAAAATATTTATAAACTAAACTGTGAAAAACATTTAAGTGAGAATGGTAAAATTATGAAGTATGATGAATTTACAACTATGTATGGTGATGCTTGTTCAAGCTTTTCATTTAATCAACTAACTGGAGTAACTGGGAAGAGATGGAAACGTAATAAATTATGGAACTACTAAATTATTAGTATGTAAACCTCTAATAAGAAATTCTAGATGGCAAAACGGAACTAAAATAAATAGAAAAATATATAATTTTTATTTAATAAAGAAATCTTTGAAGGCTGCCCAATACAACACATATGGAAAATGGGAGGACTTTTTTGACTGCCCGTTGCCGTGGGATGCCATATTCAGACTAATCTATAAAACTACCATCGATGTGCAAAATCGTTATTTTCAAATTAAAATTATTTATAACTTCTTACCCACGGGGAAAATGTTAAAATTATGGACTATGACAAAATCAGATGACTGCCGATTTTGTTGTCAGGAGTCTGAATCCACCCTGCATTTGTTTTGGTATTGTCATATTGTGTCTTCGTTTTGGGTAAAAATGTGTTTAAGGATTGGTTTGTTTATGAAGCTTGATGTGGTTTCTGTTATTTTAGGAAAGTTCATTGACAATCATGATTTAATCAATCTAATTATAGTACTCGGTAAAATGTTTATTTTTAAGGCTAAAAACAGATATTCACTTAGTATTACTTTCTTTAAAACATTTATTCAGTATTTTTTAACTTTAGAAAGTTACATGGTTGAAAACGATAATGATGCCAAACAACATAAAAAAAAGATGGGAAGTCCTCAAAGGCTTATTTTGAAAGTGTAATTATGTTTATAGATTATATGCAATCTGTTGTTGTGTTCCCTAATTTCAGTGATCTGGACATAATCTGGACTGTACATAAATGCTTTTTCTGAAAATGCAAATTTGTTTATATATTATATGCAATTTGTTGTGTTCCCTAATTTTTTTATTTTCATTGTACATGAATGAAGGTGTGTGTTGCTGAGCCCGACTTGGACATTATCTGGACTGGACCTGGTTTTAAAAACCATTTAAACAAATTTAAGTTAATTTACAACCTGGTCTGGTGAAGATAGGGTCTTTTTTTTTTTTTTTTTTTTTTTTTTTTAAATAAGATAAAATAAGATAAATAAATAAACATTTTCTTGGATAAAAAAGAAAGTAAAATAATATAAAAATAATTACATAAAAAATAGTAATTAATGAAAATGTTAGTGGACCAGCAACACATACAATCATGTGTGCTTCAGGGACTGTGTCCCCTGCAGACGTGTTGTTCATGTTGTGGGAACCAGAATATTGGTAGCAGAAAGAAACAACTCCTTTTGTGTGAGTGGGTGTGGATGAGTCTGAATGGGGGAGGGAGGTTTTTTTTTGGGTTGATGCACTAGTTGAAAGTGTATCTTGTGTTTTTTATATGTTGATTTAATAAAATAAAAAAACAAACAAAAAAAAAAAACATTTAAGTGCAAATGAAAATAGAGCTTCGCCACTTTAGGCGTATTTGTTGCGCCGAAGGAACTTCACTATTCTCTGTTTGTTTGATATTGTCATTACTGCCACAAGTGGTGGGAAAGTGTATTACAACTGGATACCGCTGCGGCCCACAGCTGAGAGCCATATGTTACTTTGCGGGCCAGCAATGGTTAAGAAGCACTGCATCAATAATCATGGATGTACACCATTGCTCCATTTGAGTGGAGAAAGACGGCCCGTTGCAAGGAAAACGATTTGTTTGGGTGGTTTAGTCAAAGCCTATTGCTAACTGGGCAACAACTGTGGTTGGAAAGCTAATGATGCAGACAACCCTTCCTGAATGGAGACATCAAAAGGCAGGGGGAAGCTCGCTGGCTACACCGCGATTCACGGTATCATTACGAGGCTGCAAATACGCCGGCATGTTGCCTTTGATAAACTGGAGTGGCGGTCAGATAGACAACAGGATGTTTACATTCTTTTTGGGAAGGTGCCAGCATGCAGCCAAGCGGTGACACACACCACAAGAGCAACCTGGTACCATTCATAATGATCCTCTATTCACAGAGGCGTCATTTAGCGTGCTATTATCAGAGATCATTGTTATTTCCCTCTCCATGTATGTACAGAATCCCACCGAGACCAATATGTCTAATGCAGATAACCGTGCTATTTTGGTTAACCCCATTGTGTACATGAAAGTGAAAACACAGAGCCCTGAGAGGATTCCCATTAGTGTTTTTATAGGATTAAAGAGAGCGATGGAGCATAACGGTATTTCTTGCTCTCTTTTGTTTTCAATACTGTAAAGCTTGGGAGAACAAATGAGCAGAGAATTGCATATACTTTCAACAATTTTCATGCAAATCAGCCAATCTCATATCAAAATTAGTACAAATTAGGGTTGTACGGTATACCGGTATTAGTATAGTACCGCGACACTAATGAATAATTTTCGGTACGATACCATCTCTGAAACGTACCGGTCAAGCACCCCCCCGCACCCGCGTCGAAGTTACATCGTGAATTTGCTGGTTTTAGGAGCAGAGGAGCATGTTCGGCGGCACACAATCACGGAGTACTTACAAGCAGACACAGTGTGTGGACAGAAAAGGGAGAACGGATGCATTTTGGATTAAAAACTAACAATAAAGGTGAAGTTATAACACTGAAATGCCCTCAGGAAGAGATGCTTTAAGACATGGCTAGCTAGCTAGCGGCTAACGTCCATCCGCCGTCGGCAGTGTTTTAGCTACTTCTAAATCAATAATCCTGGTCTCCATGGCGACAAATAAAGTACGTTTCTTACAAGTATCATCCCTGCAGGACGAGGAATAGCTAAACATGTTTCACTACACACCGTCAAAATGTAAACAAACGCCATTGGTGGATCTACACCTAGCATCCACTGTAATGATATCAAGTACAGGCACATATCTAGTCCATACTACTATGATTACGTCGATATTTTTTGGCATCACAACATCTTCTTTCGTTTTTTTAAAAAGGTATATTATGTTTATAAACTCAGGAAATATGTCCCTGGACACATGAGGACTATGAATATGACCAATGTATGATCCTGTAACTACTTGGTATCGGATTGATACCCAAATTTGTGGTATCATCCAAAACTAATGTAAAGTATCAAACAACAGAAGAATAAGTGATTGTTACATTTAAACAGAAGTGTAGATAGATCATGTTAAAAGAGAAAGTAAGCAGATATTAACAGTAAATGAACAAGTAGATTAATAATTAATTTTCTACCACTTGTCCTTAATAATGTTGACAAAATAATAGAATGATAAATGACACAATATGTTACTGCATATGTCAGCACACTAATTAGGAGCCTTTGTTTGTTTACTTACTACTAAAAGACAAGTTGTCTTGTATGTCGGATCCACTATGGACTGTACTCTCACAATATTATGTCAGACCCACTCGACATCCATTGTATTCAGTCTCCCCTAGAGGGGGAGGGGTTACCCACATATGCGGTCGTCTCCAAGGTTTCTCATTGTCATTCCAATCGACGTCCCACTGGGGTGAGTTTTTCCTTGCCCTTATGTGGGCTCTCTACCGAGGATGTCGTTGTGGCTTGTGCAGCCCTTTGAGACACTTGTGATTTAGGGCTATATAAATAAACATTGATTGATTGATTGATTGATGTTCACTATTTTATTTAAGGACTTAACCGCAATAAGAAACATATGTTTAATGTACCCTAAGATTTGTTGTTAAAATAAGGGAAATAATGCAATTTTTCCGTGGTCCCTTTTATTTAGAAAAGTACCGAAATAATTTTGGTACCGGTACCAAAATATTGGTATCGTTACAACACTAGTACAAATATTGACTTTTCTGAAGATTTAATATCGTCAATAAAAGCAGGTTTGGTATTTCTGCCTTAGTGGTCGTAGGCCCGCCTCCGAATCTATGGGAACGAACCGTGGCTCAGGTGCTTGAGGCCAAACATGATGGATCATCCTGTTGTGAAACCGGCCCTGAGAAGACAGCTGGGAGATAAGGAAGGTATGAGAGCACGTCCTCTCTTCACATCGATCCTTTCCACCACCAGGGGAGAAGGCATCCACATGCCAAACCTCAGATAAAAGGTACAGGGAGGGCCAGACTGAGAACAGTTTTGCAGCTTCAGCAGCCATCTCAGACTGATAAAGACCCGTGGAGAGAAAATCCTCCTCAGGTTTCCTTTAGGAGGGGGAATTCATTTTCATCACATTTCGCCAAACCCCTTAATTGTAGCTATTGACTTTTCCTTGAAATTGTGAAATAAACAAAAGCAATTATCACTGATTTTTTTGTGTTGTTTTCATTTGTTGTATTAAATTGATCAACCTTGTATCTTAAAAGCAGGAAAAAAAACATTAAATACATGGACAAATGTGTTTGAAAGAATAAAGAGGCACTTTGAGAATGGCATTTTTTTTATTTTTTTTTTAATAATTAAGCACAGCTCTGTTTTGGATTTTCTTTGATGTGGGTACATTAAAACAGCCACCACCAAGTAAAGCAATAGGGAAATATGTTTTTAAAGTTTCATACAAAGACAACAATTATTGTTGTTAACATAGCTGTGCCAAAGTGAGTAGAAATTGCAAGTACCGTTAAATTCCGGACTATAAGCCATTACTTTTTTCCTACGGTTTGGCTTATAAAACGGCGCGGCTATTTTATGGAGTTTTCTACGGTAGATTAAAGTTAAGTTAAAGTACCAATAATTGTCACACACACTAGGTGTGGTGAAATTTGTCCTCTGCATTTGACCCATTCCCTTGTTCACCACCTGGTAGGTGAGGGGAGCAGTGGGCAGCTGCGGTGCCGCGCCCGGGAATAATTTCTGGTGATTTAACCCCCAATTCCAACCCTTGATGCTGAGTGCCAAGCAGGGAGGTAATGGGTCCCATTTTTATAGTCTTTGGTATGACTCGGCCGGGGTTTGAACTCACAACCTACCGATCTCAGGACGGACACTCTAACCACTAGGCCACTGAGTAGGTGTACACCAATAACGTGTTATGGCGCCATCTTTTGGACACACAGCAGGTGCTGAGATGAACGTCTACAGTATTTCCTTTTCTTTAGTGCTTTCAACCGGAAATACAAGTGCCGTTCAGTCTTTTTGTCTTCCATTGAGTTTCTACTCGTATGTATTATTCATTCATCATTCCAAGCAACGTTTGTAAGTTTCACAATATAACTAATACTATTCATACTTACTAAACCGTCCAATGTGTGATGCCTGTAGGAGAGTTTTCATGCATATGTGTACGTGCTATCATAATGTAATTAAAATTAAATTAAATTACCAATGATTGTCACACACACACACACACACACGAGGTGTGGCGAAATTATTCTCTGCATTTGACCCATCACCCTTTATCACCCCCTGGGAGGTGAAGGGAGCAGTGAGCAGGAGCGGTGGCCGTGCCCGGGAATCATTTTTGTTGATTTAACCCCCAATTCCAACCCTTGATGCTGAGTGCCAAGCAGGGAGGTAATGGGTCCTGTTTTTATAGTCTTTGGTATGACTCGGCCGGGGTTTGAACTCACAACCTACCAATCTCAGGGCGGGCACTCTAACTACTAGGCCACTGAGTAGTTAATGAAGCTAGCGTTGTTCTCATTAGCTAATAGGCCAACAAGTGCATGTGTTAGTATTATTAACTTACAACGGCATTCTTTTTTAATTGTTTCAGTTTCACAAATTCCTCAGTAAATTCACCAAGACGTCCCCATGGACTTAATTGACTCGGTTTAGCTGATTGGAGAGCTAGCTCCCGCAGCTAGAAGGTCCATGACGATGACGTCTGTTTTGTTTGATCAGCCGTTTTACTGCCTGTCGTCTTACATACATTGTTTGGAAACAATTAAGGTATTTACAAAATCTTTCTGTGTAAATACCTTTTCACAACGGAGTATAGTCCGGTACGGCTAATATATGCATAAACATGTTTTTCTTCTCAAATTTAGTAGGTGCAGCTTAAACACCGGTGTGCTCTTTAGTCCGATAAAAAAGGTAATAAAACTTTTGTTTAGCACCGTTCAAGTTTTTTTTAGAGAGGAAAAAGTAGTGTTTGGCAATTTTGCAAAAAAGCCGTACTTCATATAGACACAAAACAGCGGCCACAGAACAGTTTCGAGGGCATACTGATTACATTTGTATCTCCTCCTACTATTCTGATAATAGGAATATATTCTGCATATAAATGACATGCTAGATGGATTGTACTCTATATTTTACTTATTTAAAAGATGCAATCCTCCGCGCACAAGCTTAGTAGATCAGCTTTGCGTGCACTATTTGCATGTATTTTAATACACGCAAACCTTAGTAGATTGTCTGCCACCACGCAAGTTTAAAATGTAACAGTACAGGCACATTTTCTGAAGAAGCATTCAAACTATCATCATATATTTAGCAGATCAAATGCAGCAACGCTTTGATTCGAGCTTGCTGTTGTGGTTGCGACTGAACACTGAACACACATGCAAATGTGTATGTCGTTTTTACAACCAAGCGATTTCATTACTCACATGGAAATGTAATTTTTTTTTCTGTGCAGTTTAAATGTGTGTAAAGGTTGAAATGAGTGAATACAATGGTTCAAGTCTCTAAAGGTGTTTTACTCGCCCACACCCACACTTCACTTCCAGTTAACTAAATATTTTGTTGTAGGTCAGACCATATTTGACGATGAATATCCAGCCCACACACTGCACATGTTTCTTAGGGCTACGATGAAACAGTATGGGCCAAATGGGGAACTGCACATTTTTTGTAATTTTGCTTATCATTCAAAATCCCTATGTGGGACAAGAACACTTACTGTTATACTTTTTGTGGGGTTTATATAGTGGGGAAAAACTCCTAGCAAGAGGTGGCTAACAATGCAAGTGCTGGGGACACAATCTAGTCTGCCTATAAAGCTCCCTCAAAAAAACATCTAAAAACCAAAGCACATTCATGATAACATGTAATATTTACATATTTTGGTCTATTTAAGCACCATTGGAAATGGTAATGATATCAAGTACAGGCACATATCTAGTCCATACTACTATGATTACGTCGATATTTTTTGGCATCACAACATCTTCTTTCGTTTTTTTAAAAAGGTATACTATGTTTATAAACTCAGGAAATATGTCCCTGGACACATGAGGACTATGAATATGACCAATGTATGATCCTGTAACTACTTGGTATCGGATTGATACCCAAATTTGTGGTATCATCCAAAACTAATGTAAAGTATCAAACAACAGAAGAATAAGTGATTGTTACATTTAAACAGAAGTGTAGATATATCATGTTAAAAGAGAAAGTAAGCAGATATTAACAGTAAATGAACAAGTAGATTAATAATTAATTTTGTACCACTTGTCCTTAATAATGTTGACAAAATAATAGAATGATAAATGACACAATATGTTACTGCATATGTCAGCAGACTAATTAGGAGCCTTTGTTTGTTTACTTACTACTAAAAGACAAGTTGTCTTGTATGTTGGATCCACTATGGACTGTACTCTCACAATATTATGTCAGACCCACTCGACATCCATTGTATTCAGTCTCCCCTAGAGGGGGAGGGGTTACCCACATATGCGGTCCTCTCCAAGGTTTCTCATTGTCATTCACATCGACGTCCCACTGGGGTGAGTTTTTCCTTGCCCTTATGTGGGCTCTGTACCGAGGATGTCGTTGTGGCTTGTGCAGCCCTTTGAGACACTTGTGATTTAGGGCTATATGAATAAACATTGATTGATTGATTGATGTTCACTATTTTATTTAAGGACTTAACCGCAATAAGAAACATATGTTTAATGTACCCTAAGATTTGTGATGATAACATGTAATATTTACATATTTTGGTCTATCTAAGCACCATTGGAAATTATTTCCTGGGCATATTGATTTCCCAGAGAGTATACATTAGCAATGTTTGCTATTTCCGCCAACCAACAACTACACTTATCATGGCAGTCTTTGTGAGAGCCAACAACGACTACTTTGGGATAAATTAGGATCCAGAACCTTAGCTTTTTGAACCTGAATATAAAGAGGATGAGCTACAAGTTTTAGAAGTTGGGTGCTAAACAGATACAATTGTGAAACACTAAACCATCATGTGGCATTGGTGGTAAATAAAAAATTAAAAAATTAAAAAAACTCACAATGTTCGTGGTCACTTAGATACAGACTAATGGGATGGTTGTATCTTTCAGCACTATATTTGTACTTACGATTTAGATGGTAAATTCAGCATAATCCTCATGTCTAATATGTAGGTCGTGACATGCATGTTTTTGTTAGCAGTTGTTGGATGTTTTAAGAGGGCTTTAGAGGTTAAATATATCACTGTTTCTTAACCAAAGGGCAGGGGAAAATTGATGGGTCGCGAGCGCTCCTTACAGGGCCGCAAAATAATATCTGTTTCTCAGATGTGGTACTCAGTTGTAATACACATTTCCACCACTTGTGGCAGTAATGACAATCTCAAACAAACAGAAGAAGTCTGGAGCTAGCCATAGAAAAGTTTCTTAAACACACAAATTATGACTAAAGTGGTGAAGCTGTAATTTAATTGGCACTTTAATTTTATTGATAGTTTATTTAAGAAAAAATGTATTGTTACTATTTATAGTTATCTTAATTCCAATCTATTTATTTTAGCACTGTGTAATTGTATGTAAATGTATATATCTTCAGTCTTTATGAGTCTCTTCTTCTGCAGTATATTTGCTTAGTATGTATTTTTGTAATCAGCCTGACCTAAGCCTTGATAATAATCTTTGTGAATAACATATGCTTTCATATCATTTGACAAGGTGTATCCTGTTAAACTAGGTTAGATTCAGTGTTAATTTGAGTGGGCCCCGGCCCCTCTTTAGTGAAACAGGTGGGCCCGAGGTCAAAAAGGTTAAGAACCCCCACAAACTGCATTATAAACAGAATCTTGCTAGTCGATTTTCAATATCGAGAATGCACAGTAAAGAGAAAAATATGTGTTCTTGTCTCACATAAGGATTGTGAATGATGGTCAAAAACTCCAAAAAAGTGCAGTTCCCCTCTGATGTGGAAAACCTGTTAACAATTTTACTTCAGTACTGTGGCCCGTACCACATATAAAAAAAGCTACATGGTTCACATAATTGGTTTGGCTAAAGTGCACACAGAAATGTTTGTCTTTGGAGCATGGGTTGTGCAGTACAAATAAACATATACAGTATAAAGAGGGCCGCAGTTCCAAAGAGAATAAGGGCTCATGGGCCGGGCATCGAAATGTGAATGTTTTGTCAGAAAGTGCCTCCACAGGTTATATTCTTTTGATACTCTGTTTACCTAATTAGAAAGTAAGCACATCAGCCTTCACACTGCAGTGTCAAAAAATTTATTATTCTGCCCTCGCTACGTGTGCAGCTTGACAGATAGTTAACAGCATGAAGAAACAGAAGCTCCAGAAGTTTTGTTGAGGTATGATGTTTCTTCTTTTGAATGTTTTTACTTCCTTACTGTTGTTTCTTTATACTTATTTTTTCATTTCGGTTTGTAAGACTGAACATATAAACATAAAATAAGTATTACAAAAGTATAACGTCCATTGTGCCTTTTACATAAATAAAATAGGTTGTGTGTTACTACATCCACACAATAAGTTAAGTTAAAGTACCAGTGATTGTCACAGACACTAGGAGTGGTGAAATGTGTCCTCTGCATTTGAACCCATCCCCTTGTTCACCCCGTGGGAGGTGAGGAGAGCAGTGAGCAGCAGCGGTGGCCGCGCCCGGTAATCAGTTATAGTGATTTAACCCCCAATTCCAACCCTTGATGCTGATACTAATGGGTCCCATGTCTTTGGTATGACTCGGCCGGGGTTTTTTTTTTTTTAGACCAGTTGATCTGCTGTTTTTTTTCTTTTCTCCTCTGCTCCCCCTATCCCTTGTGGAGGGGGAGACACACAGGTCCGGTGGCCATGGATGGGGTGCTGGCTGTCCGGGGTCGGGACCCGGGGTGGACCGCTCGCCTGTGTATCGGTTGGGAACATCTCTGCGCTGCTGACCCGTCTCCGCTCGGGATGGTGTCCTGCTGACCCCACTGTGGACTGGACTCTTACTGTTATGTTGGATCCACTATGGACTGGACTCTCACAATATTATGTCAGACCCACTCGACATCCATTGCATATGCGGTCCTCTCCAAGGTTTCTCATAGTCATTCACAGACGTCCCACTGGGGTGAGTTTTTCCTTGCCCTTATGTGGGCTCTGTACCGAGGATGTCGTTGTGGCTTGTGCAGCCCTTTCAGACACTTTTGATTTAGGGCTATATAAATAAACATTGATTGATTGATTGATTGACAACCTACCGATCTCAGGGCGGACACTCTAAACACAAGGCCACTGAGCAGGTAAATAAACCATGGATGCTTACGCATATAAAAATCAAGCAACATTCATACTTTGTTGTCCAGTCGCTGTTAAAAGTCGGATTTTCGCAATTTATTTTGATTTTCTTCTTAAGGTCAATAGTGCCATTTTTATGACACATTTGCCTCACTGTTGCCCCCTGCAGGAGTAATGCATACATAAGCCACCCTCGTTTGAATGGTTTCATCAAGCCTATTTGGGTGATGTTTGGCGGGCCAAATGCAAAGCTTTGGCGGGCCGGATTTGGCCCGCGGGGCGCAAGTTGAAATGTACTGGTGTAAAGTCGCAACCTGAATGAACAGCGTTCATGACATACAGTCGTGGTCAAAAGTTTACATACACTTGTAAAGAACATAATGTCATGGCTGTCTTGAGTTTCCAATAATTTCTACAACTCTTATTGTTTGTGATAGAGTGATTGGAGCACATACTTGTTGGTCACAAAAAACATTCATGAAGTTTGGTTCTTTTATGAATTTATTATGGGTCTACTGAAAATGTGACCAAACCTGCTGGGTCAAAAGTATACATACAGCAATGTTAATATTTGGTTACATGTCCCTTGGCAAGTTTCACTGCAATAAGGCGCTTTTGGTAGCCATCCACAAGCTTCTGGCAAGCTTCTGCTTGAGTTTTTGACCACTCCTCTTGACAAAACTGGTGCAGTTCAGCTAAATTTGTTGGTTTTCTGACATGGACTTGTTTCTTCAGCATTGTCCACACGTTTAAGTCAGGACTTTGGGAAGGCCATTTTAAAACCTTAATTCTAGACTGATATAACCATTATTTTACCACTTTTGAGGTGTGTTTGGCGTCATTGTCCTGTTGGAACACCCAACTGCGCCCAAGACCCAACCTCCTAGCTGATGATTTTAGGTTGTCCTGAAGAATTTGGAGGTAATCCTCCTTTTTTATTGTCCCATTTACTCTCTGTAAAGCACCAGTTCCATTGGCAGCTAAACAGGCCCAGAGCATAATACTACCTCCACCATGCTTGACGGTAGGGTGGTGTTCCTGGGATTAAAGGCCTCACCGTTTCTTCTCCAAACATATTGCTGGGTATTGTGGCCAAACAGCTAAATTTTTGTTTCATCTGACATCACATGGACAAAGATAAGACCTTCTGGAGGAAAGTTATGTGGTCAGATGAAACAAAAATTGAGCTGTTTTTTTTTTGCACTGCACATTTGCTTGCATGTCATGTGATAGGTCAGAGATAATAGCTTTTATCTATTTAACCACAGAAAAAAAAAGTTTATTTTCACAGATCCAAACGTGACAAGTGTGAACGCAGCCGTAGAATTTGAAATACAAACTCACTATGACTTTTTTTTGTTTGCAAAAAATCAATACTGAGTTGAGTGAGAGGCAGACACCAATCTGGAGGAGTGCATATTAGACTGCTGCAGAACCTGGCTTGGTTAGGGAGAGGCATCGTGACCTTTGCTCTCAATCGCAGATCTTCTTCAGATTGCTGTTTGCTGAGAGCCCCACTTTGTGTTGATTCATATCGGGAGGGTGCGATGCTAAGCAGCAATGCATGAAAAGTTTGCAGTCCGAACCATGAGGCAAGAGCCACTCCAGGCAGCATGATTAGATCGCAGTGATATTTCAACAACTATCTGTGCACTTGAATGAACACCAGCCAGCAAAGTTAACTGTTGCCTCGAATGATGCATTTTGTGTCCCAGGTGTCTCAAGCCTACTGAATATATGAATATAGTAGCATGTTAAAAAAAAAAACTCTTATCTTGTCTTTTCTGAAGTACTTTCACAATACAAACAAGGATTTTTTTGATTGATTGAGACTTTTATCAGTAGGTTGCACAGTGATTATTCCGTACAATTGACCACTAAATGGTAACACCCGAATAAGTTTTTCAACTTGTTTAAGTCGGGGTCCATGATACAGATATATACTATCAGATATATACTATCATCATAATACAGACTAAGTCTGTTTGTTTTTTTACAACCAAATATTTTATGTAATAATTTGATGAGCTCATCTACTCAGAGAGATCCCAAACTCCTTTCTTTATAAAACCAAAAAAAACCATAGTAGCCAACAATATAACTGAGAGCTTTCATCTCACTGTTGGGGCGATGATTATTTCAATCATGTCACTGAAGAAGTCAAATTTCAGAAAAGAACAGTGAGGTTTGGGCACTGGCGTCCCAGCTTCCTCCCTATTATTCCAACACCACGGTTGGCTGCTTGAGATTCCCTTCACTGCTTTGATGATAATGTGCTTGGGCAGGCCAGTAAAGTAATGGCCATTTCTCAGTGTGGCACAGTGCAAGGTTGCGCTGCACTTCACGCTCATGTTTCTAACACTGCATTCAGCACGGACACTTGGAGCGCAATATACTGTACACTTAAATCTGCCAGGAATCCATAAAAAAATATTGATGGCCCTTATGCCAACTTGCAACATCAGTTACTCTAGTAATCAAACAAAAAAAACAATAGGGGGAGAAATGAAGGCATTCACTTACCACCACCTCCTCCCAGAAGACTGGAATTTGCTGAAAAGAGAGAGAAAACATGTCAGTCTTATAAGGCAAACATCTTGTATTTTATTTTCTAAATGCTACATCATACACAATATGATGGACCGCTAAGAAGAAAGATTGAGAGAGGAGCTACTGGTGTCATTTTGACACTATAATGTTCATGTAGGAATATTGACATTTGTTCGTTCAAATTAAGAAAATTGGGGATTGCAGAGCAATTCAGTCAGACAATTGCTGAAATTGAAAATCGACATAATACAACTATTTCAGTAAAAGTAATTGAAAAGGGCCTGTTGTGCAAGAAAGTGAAAGTGGCCTTAGTAAATCCCAGAAATCCAGAATTTTTGTCTGTACTCAGGCAAATCCTATTGTTGATGTAGATGCCCATATCGGCTGTACACATTTACTTTACAAAAGAGAAGTGTGGGATACTTCTCTTGTTGTTTTATTTGTATTTGACTTTATTAATAGGATTTATATTATTATTTGGTGCAGCCGGGCCGTAGCAGGAGGGGTTAGAAAGAGAAAACAAGGAAAACACAGGGGGAAATTGCAGGGACAAGAAGGGGATAAGACAGAGAGACAACAACAACAGCAAACACAACAACAACAACAGAACAACATCAGCAAATAGGATATGTACAAATATGGTGGTAAAAGTGATAGCAAAGAAGCAGATAGTGAAATAAAAATTAATAACACAGAAATGACAATGAACATTATTACACTACAAATGAAGCAATACAAATACCAATAAAAATAGCACTATTGATAATGAATAATAACAATAAGTTACCTCTATTATCAACACAACGATTTTTTTCAAATGCAACAATACATATATGTAATAATAATTTGAAATACAAAAGAAAGCAAATAAATGGAGGGGGAAAAAAAGAGAAGCCAACTATTATAACCTTGTAGATTGTTATAGTAAAATAGGTTAAGCTGTGTCAGTGAATGAAAACCTTACCAATAAATGGTTCTGTCAGTATATTTACATGTACAAAAAATGTAATTTTGCATGAATTGACGTGAAAACTGCATTTTAAAATTAACGTTAACACATTAATTAGATTGTGTTTGACTTTTAAATAATCAGATGAACATAGCTAAAGTATGCATTGGGGTTGTAACAATATGAAATTGTCATATCACGGTTGGTAAATGGTAAATGGTATGTATTTATTCAGCACTTTACTATACTTGGATTGATACCCAAAGCGCTTTACTTTATACACCATTTTCACACACATTCAGACACTAATCTTTTAAAAAAAATACTATCTATTAAAATAAATATAAAAATAAATAAACCCACTGTTGCAAAGCCCACTAGTTTGCCTGTTTTGTGTGTTCATTAAGTTCATTAGGTGTGTTCTGGCAGGCATCGTGGCGTCCTACTCGGTTAAGTGGCCTTTGAACGCACTGAAAAACACTTTTTTGTCGTATTCCTCTGAGTGTATATTAATCACTTTGTTCTAAGAGTACACAGCTTGTAGGTTCAATGTCCACGGTCAAAAAGCTTAGTTACTCTTATATTAAGGTATGTCGTTTCCTTAATGGAGAAAGACGTTAACGCCTCTTTTTTTCATGATAGTACTTGTCCATAACAACCCAATTTCTATCTGTTATCAAATCAGAAAAAAAATCAGTGGTATTGCACATCACCATTCCACTTAGCTAAATCGTAAATTAGCTGAAATGACCACAATCGCCCCCTAGTGTATGGGAGGAACACAGCATTTGGCCAATGGCTAAATTAAAAATAGTGCATGTAAATAAGGACTTAACATATAGTGTGAAAATAGAAGAAACATATTTATTTGGGGATTCCGAATCATTTAGTGCATACAAATGTGCTGTAAGGGGAGGCAGGTGAGACCGACCTGCCAGAGATTTAGTCAGTAGAAAGCGTATCATATGACAATTAACTAATTTTGGTTTTGCTCTGTCGGAGACATCAGTTCCACTTGAAAAAGGGGAAGATTAGAGGATGGGATTTAAAATACAGCAGTTAATTTGGGTGTTACAGACAGTAGGAAGTCTGCGTGTTTGAAGTGTGGTTCAAACAACGGGCACTGGAACAATCATACTGCAAAATATCGCTTTAATGATCCTCCATTGCAGCTATATCATTAGCAGTCAAAAGTAGTGCTTTAAAAGCGTATTATTTCTCTCAACAACAACAACAAAAACAGTGCACAACCGGCAACAGATAATGAACATGTGGTGTCGGGGAGAGCAGCACAGTCACAGGCAGGCAGCAGGGTACTTGTAGAGCTTTCACCACTTTCTGTGGCACCATCATGGCTTTGCATTGTTGTCCCTGAGCAGCACGTAAGCGTGGGCACAGGGACAAAAGAAAGCTCTCCCGCTGCAGAATTTGCCTCATCAAAGGCCTTTTGTTATTTTTGTGTGTGTGCACATACAGTAGCCGCATAACATAACATAACAATCTCTGACAAAGATATACTGACAGTCCACTGTCATGTTTACAATGGTGCTTCTGTTTTGGGCTGTTTTTTTTCCTGGGAAGAAAGATTACTCACTCAGGACTGACTCTCTGTCAACTATTATAACAATATGATAATTATGGCTATTTCCATTTATGATTAAGAATGACAGAAAAGAGACAACTTTTATTGGGAAAGACGCAAGTTATAACACACGTGTGCTTTGGTTAATGGGATAATTGTTAGGTGCATTGCCATCCATCCATTATGCACACAATGAAAGTGATAGTTTCAGCACTCACCTAAAAGCGAGTGCATATGAAGTTTTTTCTAAAAAAGTCTATCATCATTGTCTTGTCACCTGGGGATTCTTCTTATTCCTGATCTATTAAAACACTGGGGTTTAATTACTTGACATTATGGAAATGCATACCAGAGGGGGTCCGCTTCATTTACTCCACACCTAATCAGAGAATAAAGATGTGGGTTCTAATCAGTCTGACAAATCTTGAGTGTGTGTGTGTGTCAGCGCGTGTGTGTTAGGACCTTTTTGAGCACATATCGCAATGCAGATAAGGTTCAGAAGCCATATCATATCCAATATGTTGGATTAATATGAATACATGTGTGAGGTAGGGACTAAGGCCCCGTTTACACGAAGCCGGATAAGGTTTTCCAGGGTAAATCACACCTAACCTTTTCCGTGTCCACACACACCAATGCCACCGTTTAAGACCCCCGCCTCCCTCCGTCCGCCGGCGCAACGCGACCTTGTACGCGTGCACAGAAAATGCACACGTCATATTCACCTCCAGTGTTGCTTTGTGTGCAAGTTCTTGAATTTAACTTACCTGAACAATACCCAGTGTTGTGGTATTTCAATTACCGTATTTTCCACACTGTAAGGCGCACCTAAAAACCTCCAATTTTCTCAAAGGCTGACAGTGCGCCTTATAATCCGGTGTGCCTTATATACGGACCAATATTGAGCCACAACAGGTCTCGCAACTCAATCAATCAATCAATGTTTATTTATATAGCCCTAAATCACAAGTGTCTCAAAGGGCTGCACAAGCTACAACGACATCCTCGGTACAGAGCCCACATCCTCTGTACCGAATGTACGAGCAACTACGGTAACTACGCCGACTTAATTTTCGCCCTTCTATGGCTTCTTACCGTAGAAGAAGAAGAACTTCTTCTTCTACAAAATGAAGTAGGCGGCTGCTTACCGTAGAAGAAGAAGTTATGAAGTCCCGTAGTTGCGAGACCTAAACTTTATGTAAACACCAAAAAATAGCTCCTCTTAAGAGACACGCTTACATCGCAGATTTTAAACTCAAGGCGATCAGTCACGCAGTAGAACACGGGAATAGAGCAGCAACGAGAGAATTTAACACTAACAAATCAATGGTGCGGAAGTGGAGGAAGCAACATGATGACCTGCGCCAAGTAAAGAAGACTAAACAGAGTTTCCGAGGGAACAAAGCGAGATGGCTACAGATGGTGGACAAACTCGAACAGTGAGTTGTTGAACAGAGAGCAGCAAGTAGAAGTGTCAGTACAATCACTATTTGTTTTGTTGACATTCCCTTTAGCGCAGCTCCATCGAATGGATGCATAACGTAACCCCAGCCTCTACTGTAGCGTCTATTCTATACGCCTTATAATGCGGTGCGCCTTATATGTGAACACAGTTTTAAAATAGGCCATTCATTGAAGGTGTGCTTTATAATCCGGTGCGCCTTATAGTGCGGAAAATACAGTAACTGGAATCTAGTGTGCTGTGGGGCGCTATTGTAGTGAATCACACCTGAGCCATCATAAATTAATCAAATCTTTAATAGACACGTAAACAATGTGATAAAGAACATTTTATATCAATCAAACGAGGGATCTAGATATCTGGTCAGGACACTCCTCACTCTTTTGCCTTCACCTTCATTGTCCATTCGTTTTTGGTGACTTTATATATTCTGGACATAGACATTGAGTCCGCGACATACATGGCGGACAATAACTGATACAGTCTGCTTTGCCAGTCCAAAAGCATTCGCTGTTTTCCTCGACGGCCAGGTAATACAAAGCACAAGCACAAAGCTACCATTTTTATCACATCCACGGGAGCTCGCATTCTCATTGTCTCTCCTTCGACAAATGGACAAAGTTTTTCGGTAAGTAGAATCAGCTGACCCGGCCGGACATTGGAAAGTTCTCTTGCCGTCTGAGAAGTGTTGTATCCTAAATAGCTGCAAATCGCTTTCTCTTAAGGTATTCATGTGTGATTTCTACAAACGTCTGTACAAGTGAAAGAAGGAGAAACACTGGCATGTCTGGATGACTCGCCTTCATATTTCCAGTGGTTAGCTCCAAGTTACGAAACAACTTTATTATGAAGCTGGCTGTGGTGCGTTCTTTCTGATGTCACTTCCTGTGTAGGTGCGGTCTTTCTGGCGTCACTTCCTCTGCAAACTCAGTTTGTAAACGATCAATGAGTTCATACAAAGCTAATTGCCGGAGTCAAGAAATACACGGCTGACATACCCGTGTAAACATTTGTCTGAGGAGGGGGACCTTAAACAATGGGTTAGTGTGGCTGAAACGGGGCTTAAGTTAAATAATTATTCGTTTAAGGGGTTAAACGACTTAGTGTAGACATGGCCTAAAAATGCAGTTTCAGGTATTTTAATTTCCTTTCTTCAACCCATCTCCTTTCTTTTAATTGTCCCAAATTCATGTTTGTGAAGTTTATCTTTAAGCGCGCTGTTCTGCATATGCACATGTGATGCCTTCACAATGTGGAATATATATGTTTTTTTGTCAATCACTTTTTATTGACAGAGGTTATAGCCGTTTTCCATCCATGTAGTGTAAAGCCAGAAATGAAGAGTGGAACTAATGTGTAGTGAAGTAGTTGCCCGTAGGTCCCTTTTTAGGTGTGGGTATTTCCTCCCCCACCCCTCAGAGGAAACTTGGGAAGCTTCAAGGATTGTTCATGTCTTCACTCTTCTTAAACATTGCCTGTGTTTTCCAGGTCAGTAATGTTGTGAAATATATCAAATGTAAACGTTTGATAATTAAACACCTTACAATTCAAATGTAATATGGTTCAGCGACAGAGATTGATGTTTTAGTGCCTTTAGACTTTAATACCACCGTGTGTTAGCATCTAGCTAGCTCTTCTTTGCGTGTGGGTCAGTTGAGAGCAGTTAACCCTTTTTATGCCAACCGAAGAGCACTGCAGTGTGTATATATAGTTCTGTGTTGTAAAGAAATACTCTTCTATCTTTATCTCACACAAGGTCATATTATTATCTGTGTAAATATGTTATTGTTATTTCTTATATTTGTAAATAGATAATGAACTGAGTGATGTGGATACATTTTGTTTGACTCCAAGTGTACTTCCCAAGGACATTTCATGTCTAAATGATACTTCCCCATTTGTGAAAGAGTTTATTACTCAAGATGTTTCTGTAACAACAATATATAGAAATGTGAATATACAGAAGAATATACCATTATAATAGCTATTGTGCTATGAAGAAGATATGTTTTGAGAATGTAATATTGAATTTAGAGAATAATAATTATATTGTCATTGTGGATTATAGGAAATATATATAATGTGTAATAAAGAGAGGAAACTTGGGAAGCTTCAAGGATTGTTCATGTCTTCACTCTTCTTAAACATTGCCTGTGTTTTCCAGGGCTTAGAGTATGAACACAACCTTGTGTCTACTGAACTCACACGCCTGTGAGACCTGTAACACACACACGTCTGCAACTAGAAACAAACAAAAGAAAACACTAAATTGCCAACATGACGAGGAAAAGAGACAGCGGAGAGCAAGGATCTCTTCATTGTAGGTACTAAAGTCCTGTGCCTTACTCACTGCGACCTGGCTCAGAGGTGCTTCAATTATCCTGAGCGAAAATCAAAACAAAAATCCATATTTGGCCACATTAACCCCTTAATGCATATTTTATAGAGAGTCTATTAATTATAAATAGCTTGAGTCGCTGTTTGCACCTGCCCGGGGCAAACTCAGACAATCTTGTAGGGGATCAACACATTTAGGGAAATATGAAAAAAGCCAATAATATGTAATATTAAAAAAACATTTCTTCTACAGTGGTTTAAAAGAGACCCAAAGATGCAAATCAACGTTCCTTACTTATTGGTACCTAATGTGTTTTTGGGATCTGCATGATGTCCGAAAAAATTAAATCAAACCTTAGAGGCTTGGTGGTGATATTCATAAAACAATCTTGCCTTCCTTCCTACTACTGCCAAACAAGCTGTTTGGAATTTGCTCCATTTGTGACATTTTTGTCGTTTGTGACGTCAGCGGATTGTCTATCTATGGTAGAAATGTACCCAGAGTGTAGCCCACTGTAGTCAATA
The DNA here is from genome assembly GCF_033978685.3 of Nerophis lumbriciformis. Taxonomy (NCBI): domain Eukaryota; kingdom Metazoa; phylum Chordata; class Actinopteri; order Syngnathiformes; family Syngnathidae; genus Nerophis; species Nerophis lumbriciformis. Next base: position 28,562,369 of record NC_084549.2, read on the forward strand.
AGCTCCTTCTTGTTAGAGCAGTCGGAACGGATGTGGCGCACCGTGCTATTATGTTCTCAGCTTGGTGAGTAAAGAGGCGACTCACTTGAGGCTGTTGTTTAAAAAAAAGAGAGCGCCTCTCAATATGCGACTGCTGTTCTGTTTTCTATTTTCATGACTATTTACATTGTCGATTGTCACTGAAAGCATCAAAACTATGAATGAACACATGTGGAGTTATACACTTTACAAAAAAAGTTGAAGTAACTGAAAACATGTTTTATATTCTAGTTTCTTCAAAATAGCCACCCTTCGCTCTGATTACTTTTTCGCACACTTTTGGCATTCTCTCGATGAGCTTCAAGAGGTAGTCACCTGAAATGGTTTTCACTTCACAGGTGTGCTTGAAGCTCATCGAGAGAATGCCAAGAGTGTGCAAAGCAGTAATCAGAGCAGAGGGTGGCTATTTGGAAGAAACTAAAATATAAAACATGTTTTCAGTTATTTCACCTTTTTTTGTTAAGTACATAACTCCACGTGTTCATTTAAAGTGTGGATGCCTTCAGTGACAACCTACAATGTAAATAGTCATGAAAATAAGGAAAACGCATTGAATGAGGAGAAGGCGTGTCCAAACTTTTGGCCTGTACTGTATATCAATGTATATTATTTGGCATACACATTATAATAGAGCCATTTTAAAGCAGGTTACAGGTTACAACAACATTTATATTGGCTGCAGACGTTTGCGGTAAAGTATCGCATCTTTTCTGGTGTTCTCAATTGTCAGTAATTATTTGCATTATTATTTTTCTAGACGCCTATTAAACTCCTTGCTAATTGACCCTCTGTTTTAACACAATTACAGCCAGACTGCTTTTGAAATGTAAAAAACAAACATATTATTTTGTTGATTTAATACTTTACATTTAACCCAGCTTTGCTGTTAGCATGGCTTCATGTTTGGTCCTTCGCTCTCTAGTGTTGCATGTTTGCTATTCCTCGTCCTCCATTGATAATTGAGGATATCATGTTCCCAAAGCCGAAGGTGATGGACCCGATCATCAAAAAAGGAAACAGAGCTGAAGATTCTAAGGCCATGTTCACATGTACACAGATACTTTTATAAGGTGTTAAAACATCACCATGTCCCTACACAAACGCAGACACAGGGGACTGTGAGGCAATTTTAGCTTACATTGTGCCATTTCTGGAAAGAAAAATGAACATTGGCACTTTTTTGTCAACGTACAGTGAAAGTATATTTACGCTTTACGAAGACAATATGTCTTTTCAGTATGTTTAGAGCCGGCGTTCTGTAACCTTGTACTTTTTGAGGGTGTAAATCATGGCGCAAAATTGTGACGTCAGGCGGGGGACCATAGATAAGAATTTAGTAAATAGGAGTTTTGAAAAGCCCAGCATTTTTGTAAAAGTGTGCGTTTTTAAAGGGGAACATTATCACAATTTCAGAATGGTTAAAACCATTAAAAATCAGTTCCCAGTGGCTTATTATATTTTTCGAAGTTTTTTTCAAAATTTTACCCATCACGCAATATCCCTAAAAAAAGCTTCAAAGTGCCTGATTTTAACCATCGTTATATACACCCGTCCATTTTGCTGTGACGTCACATAGTGAATACAAACAAACATGGCGGAAAGAACAGCAAGATATAGCGACATTAGCTCGGATTCAGACTCGGATTTCAGCGGCTTAAGCGATTCAACAGATTACGCATGTATTGAAACGGATGGTTGTAGTGTGGAGGCAGGTAGCGAAAACGAAATTGAAGAAGAAACTGAAGCTATTGAGCCATATCGGTTTGAACCGTATGCAAGCGAAAACGACGAAAACGACACGACAGCCAGCGACACGGGAGAAAGCGAGGACGAATTCGGCGATCGCCTTCTAACCAACGATTGGTATGTGTTTGTTTGGCATTAAAGGAAACTAACAACTATGAACTAGGTGTACAGCATATGAAATACATTTAGCAACAACATGCACTTTGAGAGTGCAGACAGCCCAATTTTCATCAATTAATATATTCTGTAGACATACCCTCATGACAGCAGGCCAGGGAAGCTAGGGTCGATATTCTTCTCTTGATCGTCTTCGGTGGCATAAGGGACGGTGTGAGCCAAGACATCCAGGGGGTTTAGCTGGCTCGTCTGCGGGAACAAACTGCCGCCATTGCTTGCCGTGCTACCGAGGTCCTTTGTCCCTGAATTGCTCACACACTCCGGCAGATTCAATGGGGGTCTGGCGGCAGATTTCTTTGACTTTATCGTTGGAAATGCATCTGCTTTGAGTGTCGCAGGATATCCACATATTCTTGCCATCTCTGTCGTAGCACAGCTTTCGTCGGTAAAGTGTGCGGAACAAACGTCCAATTTCTTGCCACTTTCGCATCTTTGGGCCACTGGTGCAACTTGAATCCATCCCTGTTCGCGTTGTTACACCCTCCGACAACACACCGACGAGGCATGATGTCTCCAAGGTACGGAAAACAGTTGAAAAAACGGAAAATAACAGAGCTGATTTGACTCGGTGTTTGAGAAAATGGCGGATTGCTTCCCGATGTGACGTCACGTTGTGACATCATCGCTCCGAGAGCGAATATTAGAAAGGCGTTTAATTCGCCAAAAATTCACCCATTTAGAGTTCGGTAATCGGTTAAAAAAATATATGGTATTTTTTCTGCAACATCAAGGTATATATTGACGCTTACATAGGTCTGGTGATAATGTTCCCCTTTAAGGACAAAAGTTTGCAGGTCAAAACGCACAGAAAAGTTTTTAAAGTATCCATGTTTGTGTGGACATGGCTTACCTATCAGAATGTGATCGGTGTCACGGCTGGTCCATTTTGACATAACATAACATTTATAAATCTTAAATGTTGAATGCAGAACATCAAATAGTGTTGTTTTTTGCTGTTTTCCCCTTTGAAACACCACAGCCTCATCCCCAGAGGATGTTCATGAGTCAATACCTCTGCAAGGACAGAGCAGACCACCTATCCACCTCTACCTTGACGACAATTTACAATTACATTAGACAAAAAGTGTCATTTGATTTTCGAACAATACATCATAAAGGATGATTCTGAGTTAAGATATGAAAGGAAGGTTTGAATGAGCCAGCTAACGAGAACACAGGCTATTAGAAGAGCTCTGTCAGGGGGATGGGCGTCGTTCCAATGGTAACCACAACGTAGGTCATAAATCTCAATGGTTGGACTCCCTGGAGATGGCAGATCATTAGGAACTGCTGGTCCACGACATTAGGCTAACTCATCCAAAATGTCTGTACTGTCACAGTAGGAACTCCCACTTCCTGTCTGCCCTTTGAACCCTTAATCTCCACAGCATCCTGACATATCCCACAGCCAAACAGAACATGGAGTGTTAAACTTCTGTGCATTTCCACAGCAGGGTAAATATTGATTACAGAGCCAGAAGGTACGACAGCTCCAGCTCATGAATCGTGGCACTGCATCAAGACACCCCCGCCCCCACCTCCTAGCTTCGGCATGTGTATATTTGGAAGGCGCCAGTGGCCTGCATGCACTGCATGTGTGTGAGCAGAGTGTGCATGGGAGGCATGCTTCTGGTTTGCCCTTTTGGCATCATCAGCACAGTTGTTGATCATGCAGCTAAGTAGGAAGTTGTGGTGCATTACCACAACACCTTAATTTACTAAACTGATCTATTGCTTGTCTTCTGGGCTTCATCACCTGAAGTGAACTCCTAAAAATCTCCATCACACAACACAAAGCCCTTTTACAAGTAATACCAGTTTCTCATGGGTTCCCTAAGCCAGTGTTTTTCAACCTTTTTTGAGCCAAGGCACATTTTTTTCATAAAAAAAATACGGAGGCACACCACCAGCAGAAAAGGTTAAAAAATTAAACTCCACCAGGTTGTCGTGCCTTATTTTGAGTTTGTTGTTGTTTCCTGTGTGTATTGCTTTAGTTCCTGTCTTGCGCTGTTATTTTGGTGACCCTTCCTGTTTTGTTGGTGTTCTCCTGTAGCAGCTTCACGCCTTCCTTTGAGCACTATTGCCCGCCCCTGCTTTGTTTTCATAATCAAGACTATTTAAGTTGTGCGTACGCTATCCTTCTTTGAGGGGCCATTGTTGATTGTCATGTCATGTACGGGATGTGCTTTGTGGACGCCGTCTTTGCTCCACACGCTGTAAGTTTTTGCTGTCGTCCAGCATTCTGTTTTTGTTGACTTTGTAGCCAGTTCAGTTTGACTTTTATTTACATAGCCATCCCTATGCTTCAGTGCCTTTTCCTAGCGGGACTTGCCTTTTGTTGATTTTTGGTTTAAGCGTTACATACCTTTTTACCTGCACGCTGTCTCCCGTTGTGCTCTGCCTATTGGGATCACGACAAACCATCCTCGACGCGTTCCGACTTCTACAAAGCAATGAACTACCTGCTGCCACCTACTGATATGGAGTATTACATGGTTACCCTGCCAAGCTCTACACAGCACAGGCACTAGACAACGGCACATTATTATGATTATTGATTTGCAAAAAAATAATTTTTGGACCAATTAGGTGAAGTTGCATAATTTCCCACGGCACGCACAGTGGTTGAAAATCACTGCCCTAACATGTTCAGTAATGCTGTGCTGCGACATGATGGCACAAATGCAGGACTTAAAATATGCTTGTTCACAGCAAATAAATATGTTTTATTTTCAAACATGTCTGCGGTTGTTCTCATTCATCCAGGTCATTGTAATCTCAGGGCATTCAATCAATCGCAACTGGACTGGTTTGTCTTAGAGGATATTTTGCCTCTCATCCGTCGGCTTCATCAGTTCGTAGACTCAGATTGGTCAGATCTAGTCTAGCAGCTGGTGCCAAAACCCCAAATATTTATACTCCAAAACCAGGAGGGTGTGACTGGGCAAGAAAGTCAAGGTACGCCATTTGTGTTTTACTTATATAACCGGCAACATTTAATTATATATACGTAGAAGATCTCCACAGAAAAAAAATATTGTAAATGTACAGCAAATTACTAATAATTGCGTTACTTTGACAGCTCTGCAATTAAAGTAAAATACTGTTAAATATCTTTAAGCTCAGTGGCCTTGTGGTTGGAGTGTCCGCCCTGAGATCGGTAGGTCGTGAGTTCAAACCCCGGCCGAGTCATACCAAAGACTATAAAAATGGGACCCATTACCTCCCTGCTTGGCACTCCGCATCAAAAGTTGGAATTGGGGGTTAAATCACCAAAATGATTCTCGAGCTCGGCCACCGCTGCTGCTCACTGCTCCCCTCACCTCCCAGGGGGTGGAACAAGGGGATGGGTCAAATGCAGAGGGTAACATCACCACGCCTAGTGTGTGTGTGACTATCACTGGTACTTTTACTTTAATTACAGAACTGTGATTTACGGTTAATTACATTAAAGTTATGACTAAATGCTGTAACTTTACACTCGTAATTCTATAATTACAATAAAGTAAAACAGTTGTAATTTATAGATAATTACAATAAAATAAAACTTTATGTTGTAACGTCACAATTGTAATGTTATAGTAATTACTTGCTCAATTTAACAGCATACCATCACATTCTGTACAAAAGTGTGGAATGTAGTCTACAGAACTCTTTAGGGCTTGAATCAGTTTGTATTTAGAGTAAGTGTCGTCATATTACAAAGGACTATGATGACAGCATTTGACTGTAAAATAACAGTTGTGAAATATAAAAGTAAAGTCCAGGGTCCAGGGTATACCTTGCCTTCCAGGACCCCACGACCATGAAAGGGACAAGCGGTCAAAAAAGGAAAATGGGTTTACAGCACATTTTAAAAACAGTAATTTACTATAAAAAATAAAAGCAACTTTTTATTGCTCTGAAATCCTGGTAAATGTTTAAAATGTTTACCAGCAGTCAAAGTAACGCAATTATTAGTAATTTGCTGTACATTTACAATATGTTTTTTCTGTTGAGATCTTCTACGTATATGTAATTAAATGTAGCCAATTTAAATGTTGCCAGTTATATAAATAAAACACAAATGGCTTTCCTATCTGTATGCTGTTTTGTGATCATTTGTCATTAAATGGAAGTATAATGTCTAAATTGAACAGTAACAACAGTAAGGCTCTACGAAAGATTTGCGTGTATTAAAACATGAGCAAACTTGATAGCTCACACAAAGCTGATCTACTAAGCTCGTACAAATTGGATTGCATCTCTTAAATGAGCAAAATAGAAAGCGCAATCCAGTTAGCATGTCTGTCTTCAGGAATATGCAGAGTTAACAAGGAGGAGGAGATGCAAATATAATAATAAGGCACATGCAATGGGATTTGTCAAGACTTATTTTGCTATATTTAGCACGTTTAAAATCTACATTCAAACTGGCACAGTAACGCTGCAAAGACAGATGATTGAGAGAGTGAATAATCTGTCTACATGTGTGCGTGTCAACATATTTCAGTCACATACATTTAGTAGACATTGAAAGGATAACAAAAACAACAACACAATTTTGGGTGTAACAATAGATCAAATGAATTGGAAATCTCAATTAAAAAAATATACAACATAAAGTAGCGAGAAACACGTCAATAATGAATAAAGCAAAACATGTTCTAGACCAGGTGTGTCAAACTCAAATACGGAGTGGGCCAAAGTTTAAAACTGAACAAAGCCGCGGGCCAAGGTTGAACAAGTTAACCTTTTAATAGGGACCCTGACAAGTTTTGCATTGAATATTGAACAAGCAAGGCTTGTATAACGTTATAGTGACATGCAAAATCGAGTTTCAAATAATAATAATAATAATTAAAAAATATCAAAGGCAAATCAAATCAAATCAAATCAACTTTAGTTATAAAATACAATTTAAATAAAAATGTAATGCCTCTTTTCTATTTGCAACCTTCTGAGGTAAATATCAATATTAACTTTTTCCACAAGCTAATAAATTAGAAAATACAATAACAATGAATAAACCAACCATTCAGGGCTTTAAACTGCTCAGTTTGCAACACACTGATCTAATCTGATGTGCCCTAGCCAAATACCTGCCATCTTTTCTTGGATGCTAGTTCATTAATTTCGGGGCTCAGCCTTTGAGCTGAGGCATCTTTCATTACCGAACAAAGTTGTTGACTACCTCGTAGTCCACCCGGACCACAGTCTTGGGGCCGTGCTTTAAAGACACTGCGTTTATCGTCCTCCACGAGTTGTCGTCACGTCTGCTTTTCAGCCATTCCAACAACGTGCCGGTCCGATCATATAATATGTGCGACTTCAGCACGCACACACACACATACTTGGCCAACAGCGATACAGGTTACACTGACGGTGCCCGTATAAATAACTTTAACACTGTTAGAAATATGCGCCACACTGTGAATCCACATCAAACAAGAATGACAAACACATTTTGGGAGAACATCTGCACAGTAACACAACATAAACACAACAAAACAAATACCCAGAATACCATGCAGCCCTAACTCTTCCCCCTTCCTTTTTATTTTTTAATTGAGCTAACTGAGCTACTGAGTGGAAATAAATAAAACTGAGGAAGGAAAAGATTTAGAATAATGAACTTATTGACAGTCCAGTGTGAAAGCCAATGTGTTTACCTTGCAATTAAGCAAACACAGTCTCAAAGGAATATAACCCGTGGAGACACTTTCAAACGAAACATTCAAAATGGGCTCTTGGAGCTGCGGCCCTCTTCATTATCTAGTTGAATAGCCCTGATTTATGATCTACAATAAAGTTTGACGAGCAAGGAAACGAGGGAGCAGCTGATTAGTCGATCATGTCAACATTGGCACTCAAGCTCGTGACCACGGCTCCGCTATAAATAGTTTGTCTGCGTTAGCGCTTATAATAACAATAGCACTAATACTTGGTTGATATTCAAGTCACCAAATGTAAATGGAGTACTGTTGTTTTAGATGTTTTTTTTTAATGGGTTTTATGGGCAGAATAGAGGACCTCCCATTGGCTCCACTGTAAGTTTATTTGCAAGTTAGAATGCATTAAAAAAAAAATTACATCCGTCGCCATGTCTTTCATATTTATTGTGAAAGATAAGTAAAATTCCAAAAAAAGGTTGGTTCTTTACTCGTCAATTCCAAATACAGTTATACTAAAGGTTTTTAGTGTTGTACACCAATGTTTTCAATTTAGTTTTCCCCTAAGGTTGTATTTTTCCTCTCTGAGATGAGAACAATTGTTGCATGCTCTGGGTAGTCTATAGTTGTTTGCTTTTTACATAACTTTGGTGGTTTGGAATTTTACAAAAACAGTTAGTGAATAAGGTGAATGTCTTGAGTGTTTCAACAGAGATATCACAGTGGTTTTCAAAAATGTCTCATTTGTGACCTTACTTGCTTTTGCAAGCTCGAAAATATCATTGCCATTCTTTTCACCTAAACCTGGTCAAATATACAATATAAAGTAGCAAGAAACACATCAATAATGAATAAAGCAAAACATGTTCCAGACCAAAAATCACTTCATATTCTCTACTGCTCACTAGTGTTACCATATCTGAGTTATTGTGTAGAAATATGGGGAAACAACTACAAATGTGCGCTTCATTTACTAACTGTGTTACAAAAAAAGATCAATTAGAATAATACATCATGTTGGATATAGAGAACATACATTATTTATTAAATCACAAATATTGAAATTCAACGATTTGGTGCATTTGCAAACAGCTACAATTATGTACAAAGCAAACTATAACCTGCTACCCAAGAATGTACAACAATTTTTCTCAACAAAAGAGGAGAAATATAACCTTAGAGGAAAATCTAATTTAAAACATTTGTATGCTCGTACAACACTTAAAACCTTTAGCATATCAGTATGTGGAATTCAATTATGGAATGGATTAACCAAAGAAATCAAACAAAGCACCAATATGATTCAGTTAAGAGAAGGTTCAAACTACAAGTGTTCACAAAGTACACAGAACAAGAATTATGATGAACATCTTGAACCATTTTTTTTTCCAGTTTTTTTTTTTTATTGAGACAAAGATTATTTATGTACCGTATTTTTCGGAGTACAAGTCGCATCTGCCGAAAATGCATAATAAAAAAGGAAAAAAACATATATAAGTCGCACTGGAGCCCGGCCAAACTATGAAAAAAACTGCGACTTATAGTCCGAAAAATACGGTATTTAATATTTGTTTGCTTACTATGGTATATTATTTATTTATTATTTATTTGTTCACTGTTCTGTTAAACAAAACAAGATAACAGGATAAAATTGCGATGGTATGAAAAGGGGTAGGATTAAATAAGCTCAGCTTTTTCCTACTCCTTTTCGGACATGCTGTGATGAAACAACTGGAATAGTGTGATGCATTACATTGTATCGTATGCATGTTCGAAATAAACTGAAACTGAACTGAACTGGACTGAAATATCATCCACAGTTTCAGTTGACTAATCAAAGTAAAGTGTTGATTTGTGGCATCACAAAGAGTTTGATTGCCAATGTTGACGTGAAGAAAAAAAACTTGTATTAATCAGTCGTAGACTACAGGCCGACATTTAAGCTCGTCCTCTGTTCTGATCTGATGTCTAATGTGTCAGCCCATAAAGTTGATGTTTAGAGAGTTTGTCAAGTGAATGTTTTTCCGCCAACTTTATACAGTATTTTGTGTGGAATAAGACACACATTTTTTTTTTCCACTCCAACAACCTTCCTAACAAGCACTGCTACCGGGCCTTGTGCAGTGTGCCCACACGCAATCACATGCACGGTACCCGCCTCAATGTGCATGCAAGACCGCACACAGCAGCACCACTGGAAACATCCCGGCTAGGATTCGATATCAAGAGTTTTGTGTTGACTTGTGGCATCGCAAACCTCTTCAATAATAGCTACTTTTCTTATTTTGAATTTCAACTGCGTCCCACTCACACAAAATAGGAATAAAACCTAACCGAGTATCAGTTGTGGGATGAAGGAAAAGAGGCAGCAGCGGTATGTCTTATTTGTGGTGTATTAAAAATGCATGCTACACCACACACACTGTCTCGCCTGATGAAAGCGGTTAGGCGTTTTTTTTTTTTTGTTCTTTATAGCTCATAGTGGTCCCAGAGGAGGCTGAGAGAGCCAGACAAACTTAGATGTGGCACTATCCCAACAGCGTAGGCTCTCTCTCTCTCTTTCTCTCACTCACACACACACACACACACACACACACACACACACACACACACACACACACACACACACACACACACACACACACACACACACATACACACACACACACAGACGCATGCATACATGAATAAAAGCCTGATTCATGCTTAAAGTAGGCCCAAATGTGCAGCGCAAATGAAATGATGCAACTGCATACTTGCCAACCCTCCCGAATTTTCCGGGAGACTCCCGAAATTTAGCGCCTCTCCAGAAAATCTCCCGGGACAAATATTCTCCCGAAAATCTCCCGATTTTTAGTCGGAGCTGGAAGCCACGCCCCCTCCAGCTCCATGCGGACCTGAGTGAGGACAGCTTTTTTTTCATGACAAACAGGGTGACAAGAACTAAATCATCCAGACTAGAGATGAATTGTATTATTATGTTTATCTTACCTAAAAATAAATATATTTATTAATTTTTTTTAAATAAAAATAAATAAATGTTTACTATATTTTGCTAAAAACATCAAAATTAATTGTATTTTTCTTTGTATTTTTTCCTGATACCTTATTACATCCAGCCATAGAATTATACATTAAAATAAACATTTTAAAATAATTGATATTAAAATATCACAATAATTCATTTAAAATGACCATATTTAATTATTAAAATAATTGCTTGTTTATCAACAACTTTAGCATTTTATTCATTACATTTTGAAACTCTCAGAAGCCAAGTTATGTTATATTCCTTAAGATTTATTTATGCAAGTTTGAAGTATCAATTATCCAAACACAGTTTTGTTTGCATAATTTCAGGATGTAGATATCTATATGTATATATATATATGTATGAAATACTTGACTTGGTGAATTCTAGCTGTCAATATACTCCTCCCTTCTCAACCACGCCCCCAACCACGCCCGCCCCACCCCCGACCACGCCCCCACCCCCCACCTCCCGAAATCGGAGGTCTCGAGGTTGGCAAGTATGCAACTGTGACAACTTCAGTGTGCAAAACACTGCATCAGAATAGAAACTCAATATTTTACGCAATACCAGCTGCACATCACGTACAGCGAAATGGTATTTCCAAAACATAGATTTTTTGATTATCATAAAATGGTAACATCAAATGTTTTACTCTAAAGCCTCTTTTTGAGTCATCAAAATCTCAATACTTGTATTGTATTATCTTAAAGCATTATACAAAAGCGCTTTTGAGATAATCGTGGAAAAGTGCTGTATGAATATGATTCATTTAATTCATTCAATATGATCCCGTTTTGCAGAGGCTTGGTTATTGGGGTAGGCCGGGGGTTGGCAACCCAAAATGTTGAAAGAGCCACATTGGACCAAAAAAAAAAAAAAAAAAAATCTGTCTGTAGCCGCAAAAAATTAAAATCCTTATATAAGTGTTATAATGAAGGCAACGCATGATGTAAGTGTCTATATTAGCCTACTATCAAAGGCTGACGCAAATCTTCATTGACAGAAATGTTGTATTTTAATATTTATTCTACACATTTTTGCAACATTGGAAATCATTAGTAAAAGAGAGGCTTCTCACAGGATGAGATAACTTCTAGAAATTAGTGGCTCAGAATGGCCAAAAGGTGTACATGTGTGTGTCCAAGTTAAAGGAAACGGCAGGCTGTTTTCTTCTAATGGATTTATTACAATCTTTGGCAAGCGTGTTAATGTTTGCTGTGGTCTGGAACAACATGGCACGCAAACAACATGCAGCCAATATTACATACAGATTATGTGTCATGAGTAGGGATGGTACTCGAAACCGATTTTCCCTGTTGTTCGATAAGAAAAGAACCGAGTCCTCGGACTCAAATCCCTTTTTGAGAACCGGTACCCGTTATCGAGACCACTATAGTAAAGAAAAAGAGTTGGTTCTTTATTTGAATCCCGTCCCGACCAGAAATGCCCCGTGAGACATCACAAGAAATGACGTCACGTAGCTCAGTCATTAGGCGCAGATAGGGAAAGCAGGAAAAAAATGGACCGGAAAAAGCGCTCCAAGGTGTAATAAAGTTCAAAACAAAAGGTATAATCCAATGAATAACTTTACTGAGAGATTTGAGCAGGGTACAAACACATGACGAACACTTTTACGACCAACCGGAAACATAGCAACCAGGCTAGCAACACACCTCTTTTACGGCAGCTGTCGCAACGTTCTTAAAGCAATAATGCAGACGAGGCGTGTTGGCTGAGTTCTTGACGTTTACTTTCACAGGGGTGCTCATAACCTCATTCTTAGCTGCCGGCGTGACAACATGCAACAACACTTTTCAGGGCTACCACGCATGCTCGTCACTCCCGTTGCATGCTGGGTAGTGTAGTTGTTATATTCCCTAGCTCATAACATCCTTCCCCCTATAAAGAAATAATGTTAACTCAATAAAGTGTATTTCTTTTTTTACCTTTAACTTTTCATTTTTTAGCATTGTAACCACATTTGCAAACAACTTTTCTCTTCATAGAATTTTCTTTCAATAAAGAAATAAAGTTCAACAATGTCAAAGCATCATAACAAACAGTTATGTCAAATAGCATCAGAATTGCACTTTTTGGAGAGCTGTATTATTTTCAGTTTTGTGCCCAAGGGACTGATTTTATTTAACACTATATTATTATTCATACACCTATAGTGATCACAGAGACAGGTTGTTTTTGTGTTATTGTATATATTTGTTTTTCTGAAAAATCCCACTTAATATACTTTGGGTAACAACAGTCAATATTTATGTATTTTATTTTATTTTTTTAGGGGGTAACAGTCAATATTTATTTATTTATTAGATTTATTTTTTTTCTTATATAATAAAAGTGAGCTTTTGTTAAACCAAATATTGTGTGTTTTTTTCCATAACCTATCTGGACTCGATAAGAGAATCGATAAGGAATCGGTTCGATAAGAGGATTTGATAATAGGCTCGAACTCGATAATTTCTTATCAAACATCATCCCTAGTCATGAGACATGCAAATATAAATTAAATACACAGAGGACATAAGTAAAGGAAATTAAATGAGCTCAAATATACCTACAAACGAGGCATAATGATGCAATATGTACATACAGCTAGCCTAGATAGCATGTTAGCATTGATTAGCTGGCAGTGATGGATTGACCAAATATGCCTGCACTCCAGCAAATCAATAAAATCAACAAAGCTCACCTTTGTGCATTCACGCACAGCATAAAACGTTTGGTGGACAAAATGAGACAAAGAAGAAGTAGCATAAAACATGTATTTCTGTTCTGCTGTTGTGTATTTGAGAAATGTTCACGCGTCCGCCATTGTAGTCTGACGCTGTAGTCAACAAGCGCCTTCCTTTTCTCTATCATTTTGTTGTGGGGCATCCATCCTCAGCTGTCGCCATTTCTAATATATAGTAGTGTACACTTCTAAATTATGTCTGTCAGTAGACTCGTTATGGAAGCGCTAAAAACTACCGGTAAAACGAAGATGACGGGGAGAAGACGCAGTCGAAGTGGAGCCACGTAAATAAGACCGCCAACAAAACGGCACATCCTGAAGAGACGGTCAGAAAGCTACTTGAAGATGGTCTGTAAAACATAATGTATGCAACATTTTGACCAAAAGAACCACCATTAAATGTTATGTAGACCACAAAGAAGTGTTTTGAATGTTGAAAACAAATGACCCCTTTGATGCTCCTTTTGTTTAAAAATTGACCTGAATAGACCCACTCATCGACAAAGCTCCTTGTAATTTGGTGCGCCCTAAGTTCCAAAAAAATACCCCACTTTGCTATCGATACTACAAACCCCATTTCCATATGAGTTGGGAAATTGTGTTAGATGTAAATATAAACGGAATACAATGATTTGCAAATCATTTTCAACCCATATTCAGTTGAATATGCTACAAAGACAACATATTTGATGTTCAAACTGATAAACATTTTTTTTTGCAAATAATCATTAACTTGATGCCAGCAACACGTGACAAAGAAGTTGGGAAAGGTGGCAATAAATACTGATAAAGTTGAGGAATGCTCATCAAACACTTATTTGGAACATCCCACAGGTGAACAGGCAAATTGGGAACAGGTGGGTGCCATGATTGGGTATAAAAGTAGATTCCATGAAATGCTCAGTCATTCACAAACAAGGATGGGGCGAGGGTCACCACTTTGTCAACAAATGTGTGAGCAAATTGTTGAACAGTTTAAGAAAAACCTTTCTCAACCAGCTATTGCAAGGAATTTAGGGATTTCACCATTTACGGTCCGTAATATCATCAAAGGGTTCAGAGAATCTGGAGAAATCACTGCACGTAAGCAGCTAAGCCCGTGACCTTCGATCCCTCAGGCTGTACTGCATCAACAAGCGACATCAGTGTGTAAAGGATATCACCACATGGGCTCAGGAACACTTCAGAAACCCACTGTCAGTAACTACAGTTGGTCGCTACATCTGTAAGTGCAAGTTAAAACTCTCCTATGCAAGGCGAAAACCGTTTATCAACAACACCCAGAAACGCCGTCGGCTTCGCTGGGCCTGAGCTCATCTAAGATGGATTGATGCAAAATGGAAAAGTGTTCTGTGGTCCGACGAGTCCACATTTCAAATTGTTTTTGGAAACTGTAGACAACGTGTCCTCCAGACCCAAGAGGAAAAGAACCATCCGGATTGTTATAGGCGCAAAGTTGAAAAGCCAGCATCTGTGATAGTATGGGGGTGTATTAGTGCCCAAGACATGGGTAACTTACACATCTGTGAAGACGCCGTTAATGCTGAAAGGTACACACAGGTTTTGGAGCAACATATGTTGCCATCCAAGCAACGTTACCATGGACGCCCCTGCTTATTTCAGCAAGACAATGCCAAGCCACGTGTTACATCAACGTGGCTTTATAGTAAAAGAGTGCGGGTACTAGACTGGCCTGCCTGTAGTCCAGACCTGCGTCCCATTGAAAATGTGTTGTGCATTATGAAGCCTAAAATACCACAACGGAGACCCCCGGACTGTTGAACAACTTAAGCTGTACATCAAGCAAGAATGGGAAATAATTCCACCTGAGAAGCTTAAAAAATGTGTCTCCTCAGTTCCCAAATGTTTACTGAGTGTTGTTAAAAGGAAAGGCCATGTAACACAGTGGTGAACATGCCCTTTCCCAACTACTTTGGCACGTGTTGCAGCCATGAAATTCTAAGTTAATTATTATTTGCAAAAAAAAAAAAAAAGTTTATGAGTTTGAACATCAAATATCTTGTCTTTGTAGTTCATTCAATTGAATATGGGTTGAAAAGGATTTGCAAATCATTGTATTCCGTTTATATTTACATCTAACACAATTTCCCAACTCATATGGAAACGGGGTGTGTATCAATACACCCAGCCCTTTGAAAAAACATAGTCATCATTTGTATTAAAGGAAAGTGCAAATTCACTGCACTCACAAATCCAGATTGAATTCTGCTGAAGACGGTGTGTTTTATTCCAAGCACCATTACTAACATCAGAAGAACGTGGGCTGCGGGGAAAACAAATAGTACCAATGCTGCCGAGTTTTGTCAGCGACTGAAATTATGTTGTTTTTGCTGCGACGCGCATACAGCAGGACTGCGATGATGTCTGAATGTATCAAAGTGACAACAGTCTGGCGTCACAGTGATTAATCCCCTTCCTGTGCAGGCTTGTCACCTTCATAACAAACCAACAATGCCAGGTGCCAAAAACCAGCCCACATGTCTATTGTTATAATTACCTGACCTTCAAATCCACATTAATGAGCCTGGGATGATCCCATTCTCTTTCATCATTTGGCTTCCCAAGCCCTCCTTTTATCTAACAAGGTCACCTTTCACAACACGGTTTCGCCCAGAAATACACATCCTCCTCATAAATATACATTTACTCAACCCCCAATTCCTTAGAAGGATGTAAAAAGACATTGGTGGCAACTTTAACACATGGGAATCCACTATAGTAGACATTACTTTTAAATACGTTTACAATGTATTGAACGTTTGAGCAAGATCCCAAATTAGGTATCATCAAAGGCAACCATGTAAAAGCTAACTCCTATATAGATGAAACCTTCAGTGTATGTTAAAAAACGAGGCGATTGCTCTACGATTGCAAGGGAAGCTCAGCTTCCCCTAAAATGTCAAAAAAATAAGTGATTAAAGGGGACCATTATCACCAGACCTATGTAAGCGTCAATATATACCTTGATGTTGCAGAAAACAGACCATATATTTTTTTAACCGATTTCCGAACTCTAAATGGGTGAATTTTGGCAAATTAAACGCCTTTCTATTATTCGCTCTCGGGGCGATGACGTCACATCGGGAAGCAATCCGCCATTTTCTCACTTTCGTCGGTGTGTTGTCGGAGGGTGTAACAACACGAACAGGGACGAATTCAAGTTGCACCAGTGGTCCAAAGATGCGAAAGTGGCAAGAAATTGGACGAAATTTGTTCAAAATACGAGAGTGTGGGGAAAGCCGAAGAAATGGTCAGTCGTTTGTTCTGCACACTTTACCGACGAAAGCTATGCTACGACAGAGATGGCAACCGTCCCTTATGCCACCGAAGATGATCAAGAGAAGAATATCGACCCTAGCTTCCCTGGCCTGCTGACATCAACTCTAAAACTGGACGGATCAGCTTTCAGGAAAAGAGAGCGGATGAGGGTATGTCTACAGAATATATTAATTGATGAAAACTTTATTCATTACTCGCGGTTTTACGTAAATTAGTATACATAAACTGTGTTTACCAATAATATAACTTAAAAACAGTTATTTTTTTAAATCATTCGAGTACATTCGGGTAGTCTTGTGTAATGCAGTATTTTGTGTCTAATTAGGTATGGTTAACCTGAGTGCTGAAATCGTGGAAAAATATATGTTCTTAGCGCGCCTGAAATGGGCTGTCTGCACTCTCAAAGTGCATGTTGTTGCCAAATGTATTTCATATGCTGTAAACCTAGTTCATAGTTGTTAGTTTCCTTTAATGCCAAACAAACACATACCAATCGTTGGTTAGAAGGCGATCGCCGAATTCGTCCTCGCTTTCTCCCGTGTCGCTGACTGTCGTGTCGTTTTCGTCGGTTTCGCTTGCATACGGTTCAAACCGATATGGCTCAATAGCTTCAGTTTCTTCTTCAATTTCGTTTTCGCTACCTGCCTCCACACTACAACCATTCGTTTCAATACATGCGTAATCTGTTGAATCGCTTAAGCCGCTGAAATCCGAATCTGAATCCGAGCTAATGTCGCTATCCTTGCTGTTCTACCTGCCATGTTTGTTTGTATTGGCATCACTGTGTGACGTCACAGGAAAATGGACGGGTGTATATAACGATGGTTAAAATCAGGCACATTGAAGCTTTTTTTTAGGGATATTGCGTGATGGGTAACATTTTGAAAAAAACTTCGAAAAATAAAATAAGCGACTGGGAACTGATTTTTAAGGGTTTTAATCCTTCTGAAATTGTGATAATGTTCCCCTTTAAATATATAGTGTTGTGTGTACATGCTATTCACTATGTCCTGAGCATGACATTAAAGTGCATACGGCAGTGGAGGCTCCTCTATGGGGAATTGGGGCACTAGGAGGTTTACTACTGTTACCCCAGGTGGCCCTTGGCAAAGGCCTGGTACCTGACTGCCCCCTAGCCAGGGATACGGTGAAGACCTCAACGGCGGAGCAGGCGGAAGATGGTAGATGTAAGAGCTACAACAGCGGCTGCGATGGCGGAAGAAGGCACCCCCACATCCCATGTGGGCCCAGTTATGGGGAAATAACAACCCAAGACCTCAACGGTGGAACAGGTGGAGGATGATTGCTAACCCCATGGAGCGTCGCAGCGGCTGGGATGGCGGATGAAGGCTGCGGCAGAAAAGGGTCTTCAGTCGTCTTGGACTCCATGCCACTGGACCCTGACCCGGATTTGCCAAGGATCGTGTGGTGACTGTCTGTGCACCAGTCTGCCCACGTTAAACAAAGTCACACACAGGCATCCTCCGTAAAGGGATACACCCCTACCAGGAGGACCGTCATACTCGCTTCGAGTGACCGCCGATGATGCTATTCACTAAATATGCGCTACAACGCGCTATTTTGTTCAGAACCAGCTTCTTATCACCGGTAACGACGCGGCTTTCCTCTCGCTCATTCCCGCAGCTTCACGGTGCTTTAAACAGTGGAGACGCTGGCCCTCCACAAAAGAAGCGAAACGAGACGAGTCATTAGATAAATGCTGGGCTTTGTCCCGCCCATCGGACGCTTAGCGTCTCTGGGGTCTATGGGGCACTGGTCTGGCCCGGATGCTCAACTTCTGCATGATGAATAAATAAATAAATGGGTTGTACTTGTATAGCGCTTTTCTACCTTCAAGGTACTCAAAGCGCTTTGACACTACTTCCACATTTACCCATTCACACACACATTCACACACTGATGGCGGGAGCTGCCATGCAAGGCGCTAACCAGCAGCCATCAGGAGCAAGGGTGAAGTGTCTTGCTCAGGACACAACGGACATGACGAGGTTGGTACGAGGTGGGGATTGAACCAGGGACCCTCGGGTTGCGCACGGCCACTCTTCCACTGCGCCACGCCGTCCCTTGATGATGATTGGATGATCTGTCTAAGGCATACTTGCCAACCCTCTCGGATTTTCCGGGAGACTCCCGAAATTCAACGCCTCGCCCGAAAACCTCCCGGGACAAATTTTCTCCCGAAAATCTCCCGAAATTCAGGCGGAGCTGGAGGCAACGCCCCCTCCAGCTCCATGCAGACCATAATGTCCTCCCAGCGCGGTAACAACACACAACAACAGCAGTCACGTTTTCGTCTACCGTAAAGCAGTTCGTCTGCCATAAACAGCAATGTTGTGACACTCTTAAACAGGACAATACTGCCATCTGCTGTACATGCATATGTGACAATAACATCTACGGCTTTTAGAGAGTGCAGTGCACAACTGCGCACACAACAAGGAGACGAAGCAGAATGCATCATCAGAGAGGGTGTTCAGCATGGTTAGAAAAATAGTGACAGAGAATAGAACAAGGATGGCCAATTCAACCCTTAACTCAACAATGAGTAGATGAGTGTTATGTGTGTGTATATGTGTAAATAAATGAACACTGAAATTCAAGTATTTCTCTTATTTATATATATATATATATATATATATATATATATATATATATATATATATATATATATAGCTAGAATTCACTGAAAGTCAAGTATTCCTTATATATACTTGGTGAATTCTAGCTGTAAATACACTCCTCCCCTCTTAACCACGGCCCCCCCGACCACCCCTCCCGGAATTGGAGGTCTCAAGGTTGGCAAGTATGGTCTAAGGCTGATTCCCTTTTTCATTGATAGCGAAATGAGCGAATCAGCGATCTTGTGTTGTAAACTTTTTTTAATATCTATTCTGTTGTTCTGAGTTGAACCGGAGACTTTACTGATCCTCTTAGCGACATTTTCCTTGTTAAAAACGACTAGCAACAAATAGAGCTTCTATTTCTGGTGTTCTTTTGTGTTTGGAGACTGACTTCTTTTACTCTGCAGTTTCTGTCCCTACCGAGCAGCGGGTGCTGCTGAGCCCCTCCACCGTCTCAAAGCACTCACAGGCGGACACACGTCGCATTAGCCTCGCGCCAGTCCCAGCTAGTGAGCTAGCTAGGTAGCAAGCTGCACATAATGGCAGATAATTAAGTTTTTTTTTGTTTTTTTTAAATTGAACAACAAACATACATTTATAATGCACACAAATACATCCTGTTTAAAGTGGCTCAAGTCTTACACCCGCAACACCAATTATCCAAGGCAGTTTAAGCAGCCTAGCTCTGCTGGCCATTGAGAGGACACTTGTCAAATCCCTGGAAAAGACGCCTTCCTGGTACGACAGGGTCACAGATCACTTTCTTGAAAAGGAACAGAGGGTACAAATAAACCAACACATTTTATGATGTAGGCCGACATTGAGCTTCCCCTCCTTGAGAGACCAGCATCCGCCACTGATACACAGTAATCTAAAAGGGAATTGGAAGAAATGTAAAACTCTGTTTTATACATGTGTTCTTTCTTCTACGCTATTCCGTTGTTACGGCCATGCCCCCATAAAGTATTTAAAACGTTATTGTTGCCTTTAGGTACCTGACTTGTTTAAAAACTTTTTTCCAACTTTTTGAACCCAGCTGCCTATAAAATGGTGCGGCTAATTTATGTATTTTTTTTCCCTAACAGCCATAATGTTTTGTATTCAACACATAGTTTTCATATAACACAGACAGAGACACTGAAAAAGTATGTTATTGTATGTGCTATGGCGCCATCTTTTGGACGAGTTTGCTCACTGCAGGTTCTGTGTGTTGAAAATGTCATTCATGTTTAGAGCCTTGAACCGGAAGTATAACCGTCCATAGCGTTTTTGCTCGAAATAATTATCCATTCATCATTGAAAGCAATGTTTGTAAATTTTACAATCCAACTAAAACAATTCATACTTACTAAATTGTCCCATGTGTGATGTTTGTAGGAGTGTTTTCATGCATATTTGTATGTGCTATTGCAGGGGTCGGGAACCTTTTTGGCTTAGAGAACCAAATATTTTAAAATGTATTTCCGTGAGAGCCATATAATAATTTTTTTAACACTGAATACAACTAAATGTGTGCATTTTTAAGTAAGACCAACATTTTTAGAGTATAATAAGTCTCTCATTCTTTTTAATAACATTGTTATTCTGAAGCTAACCAATAATAAATAAAATACTTCTTACCATTATTGCGACTTCTTGAACAGGTGCGGTAGAAAACGGATAGATGGATAAAAATGCATGAGAATGTTTTATATTTTGAACGTTATTTTTAACACTGTGATTACCAGCGGAATTATTCAGTACTTATCTTGTTAAGTAATGTCAGCTAAGATTTATCTGAGAGCCAGATGCAGTCATCAAAAGAGCCACATCTGGCTCTAGAGCCATAGGTTCCCTACCCCTGTGCTATTGTAGTGTAATCAAGCTAACCCGGTTACAAGTGTCTGTGTTTGTTGTATTGATTTACAACGGCATTTTTTTTTTTATTGTTTCAGTTTCTTAAATCCACCAAAACGTCACAGGGGAGTTACTGAGTCTGTTTAGCTGATTGAGCTACCAGCAGTAGGTCCATGACGATGACTTCTGTTTTGTTTGATTAACCGTTTTACTGCCGTGTAACAGGCACCATTTGAAAACAATTAAGGTATGTATATAAACATTTTAAAAATCTGGTGCGCTCTATAGCCCGGAAAGTACGGCACTTACAGTACAACGCACATTGAACAGCAGGCAACAGTTACACTAAAAACAAATAATAACTTTTTGCACTTCATAGTGTCTCCTCAGTGTAAAGCAGGCTTTTCTGGTAGCAAAAAAAAGCAAAAACATTGAATCAAGGACAGGGCTGTTGCTCAAAATTGTGGGCCCCCTGAAAGAATATTGATGAGGGCCCCTTTACCCTATTCGTTGCCATCTTCAATTTTGTTGTTTTTCAGTGTTCTTAACGGTGCCTGGTGTAGTACACCCACTTTGTTTCCTTTTTGACAATTAATGACATACCAAGTCAGAGTATTACTATGTAAAATGTATTATCAGTGGTCTTATTCTCATTTCATTCATTTAAAACATATTACACCTCTGATTGCAAATACATTTTTCAATTAACCACTTAACAGATAGGTGGTGGGTATTGTATTGTATTTAACAATCATGCACAAATATGCAAAACAAAAAAAACAGTGTCCTGGCTCAAGATAGTCCACAGGTAAATATGTAGCATTTAACATAAATGTGCAAGTAAAGAGCACATGGAATTGTTAGGAAAAAAAACATTACCAAAAACAACAACAAGCCTCATCTAATCTCAACTGTTTGTTCACTGAAAGTCTCATCAGAAATACCAACACGGGCCTTTTTGTTAGCAAATTTGCTGATGAGGCCTTTGAAGTCCAACTGTTGTCCGAGCTGACTTTCCAATTCTAAGTTTAGCAAGGCTATTGAGCCTCTTGGCTTGTTGTAAACTTGAAATAGCTCCTATTTAGTTTCAATTTGCTAAATGCATTTTTTCCACCTGCAAAAGTCACAGGCAATGTTATGACATGAAAGTCAGTGTAAAACTACCCCAAATTATAGTCAGCTATTATGGTGTCTTTTACTTTATATTCCTATGAAAAGAAACAACAAATATTTGAATATTTAACTTTTTTGTATTCAGGCTATTCAAAGGTCCCACTAATAACACATTTAACTAGACCACATTGAACACATCATGATAATGTAACTGACCTACATCAGATGCTCATTATTAGTAATTAGTAACCACATTTCATGATTACTATCCATTAGGGTTGTTCGGTTTACCGGTACTAGGCGTGTGCCGCTAGGGCCAGCAAGGCCTTCTCTGCTGGCTGAACATAA
>NC_084549.2:28590000-28597500 GCF_033978685.3 Nerophis lumbriciformis
ATTGAATATGGATTTTAAATATGTATCTAAATAGGTGGTTAATTGGTTAGGTATTTATGTATTTGCATATTGGGTTTTCTGTTGCATTTATCTATTGTGTTTCTGGTGTTAAATGTATTTTATATGTATCTTGGTGCATTTATGTTGAGACAATTTATTTAAAATCTGTTTTAACTTAAAGGGAAAAGATGTGTCCATTTTCTTGCACTTGTTTAATGGTTAAGAGTTTGATAGCTAATTAATAGTTGTAAATTATGGGATTGATAATTGATTGATTTTTTACAGCATGTTAATCTTGTGGTGTTTTGTCCTTAAAGGTTTTTCACCTACTAAAGAAGCTAAAGGCTACTAAAGGCTACTAAAGGCTACTAAAGACAGCTAATGACAGCTAAAGAAACTAAAGTCTATTAACACTGCTAAAGACTGCTAAAAAGACTAAAGAAGAAAAAAGAAGCTGTTTCTTGGTTGGAAAAACTGTTGCAAACTAAAGGAAAATAAAAGGAAAAAGTAACTACGGTCTGGTCTTTTGAGTGAAATCCAGAAGCCACATTCAGCATTGGTACATCCCTTCAAGTGTGGGATAAGCACAGCGAAAAAAGCAAAACACTTGACAGTTGTATGCACACTGTGTCGAGCGGAAATGGCCTATCATAGCAGCACAACGGCTATGAAGGAACATTTGAAAACCCGACAGCGTTCTTGCCATCACCATCAACTAGTCAATCGTCCGCGTGAGTATACATTGTCATCATTACACAAAATCATGAATGTGTCATTTGTATCTGCGTTGTAAATTCATAAACTAAAACACTGTTTCGCTCTGAGAGGCGCGTTTGGCATGCCTGTTCAGTGTTTACAAAGACGTGCTCCTCTTTAACGCTAACGTTAATTAGTTGTGCAAATACCTTTTACAACATTAACAGTTACATATACTATGTACAAACCAACAATTAACTTTCACTTTAATCATACTATCATTGTTGTGTTATTAAGCAAAATAAGCAATACTTTTACTTTTGTTGAAATGTTTACACTGTTACAGAATATTTCGTTTTGCACTTTTTTGTATTGGATGTTTATCTTTATTTTTGCACATTTTAAAGCAAAATAAGCAATACTTTTACTTTAGAAATGCTTATACTATTGCAGAATATTAAGATTTGCACTGGATGTTTACTTTTATATTTGCACATTAAAAAGCAAATAAGCTACTTTTAATTTTGTTAAATGTTAAAAGTTTTAAATGTTTACATTGTTACAGAATATTTTGTCATGTTGTTGTCAATGTTGACTGAGTGGCCATACTTTTTTTTTTGTATATAAAAGTCATGCCTTTTGAAAAAACTGGCCAACATTTATTTTTTCATCTTCATTTTAAATAAAAAAAATAATCGGTAAAAGGAAAAATAATCTATAGATTAATCGAAAAAATAATCTATAGATTAACCGATTAATCGAAAAAATAATCTATAGATTAATCGATAGAAAAATAATCGTGAGCTGCAGCCTTAGTGACGTTATATGGTTACAAACAACATGATTGATAATAGAAAATTACCTCGTGTCTGTCTGTCATTTTGGAGGTCCTTGGCGAATAATCTTCATACTTGTAAGTTCTAAACAAACATTCTAATTACAGCATTGAACAGCAAATAATAAATGTACTGTTACACAAAAGGGAAAAATACTTTTTACACTTAGGCCCTTTCTACACTAAGCCAGCTAAGGTTATCCAGGGTGAATCCCACCTAACCTTATCCTCGTCCACACACACACAATAGTCGTTTAAAACCCCCTTCCCCCTCCGTTCGTCGGCGCAACGTGACCTAGTTTGCATGCGCTGAAAATGCGCACGTCATAGTCACCTCCAGTGTTGCTTTGTGTGCAAGTTCTTAAATGTAGCTTATCTGAACAATATTCAGTGTTGTGGTATTTCAATTAACTGGAATCCAGTGTGCTGTGGGGCCCTATTGTAGTGAATCACACCTGAGCCATCATAAATTAATAAAATCTTTAACGGACATGGGAAAGTAAACAATGTGATAAAGAACATCTTACATCAATCAATCTAGGGATCTAGATATCTGGTCAAGACACTCCTCACTCTTTTGCCTTCACCTTCATTGTCCATTCACTGTTGGTGACTTTATATACTCTGGACCTAAATGTTGAGTCCGCGACATACATGGCGGACTATAACTGACACAGTCTGCTTTGCCAGTCCAAAAGCATTCGCCGCTTTCCGTAGTCTTTCCTCGACGACCAGGTAGGGCTGGGCGATATATCGATATATGCGATATATCGCGGGTTTGTCTCTGTGCGATATAAAAAATGACTATATCGTGATATCGAGAGTACGTTCTCACGCAGTTGCTTTTAGCTGCGGGCATTACACTACAGGCTCTCCTCGCACTTTCCGGTCCCTCCTTCTCACTGACAGCAAGCGCACCTTCTTAGACACGTCACATACTGTCACGTCATACGTCACATACGTATACGTCCTCCCCGAGCAGAGAGGTAGCAGCACGGCTAACGTTAGCTGTGATGCTAGCGGTAATACAAGAGAAAGAAGGTGCGAATCTGGTAACAAATGGAGGAATAATTAATTCCCAAGAAAAACAGCAGGGTGTCCATCGTCTGGCGGTGGTTTGGCTTCAAGTGGGAATATGTCGAAGAGACAACCGTAATTTGTGTGGGGCAAAAGCGTTGCTATAAAAAGTAGCATTACTGCTGTAACAAACAGTTCAGGGTGTCCCAAGTTACCGGAGTGTGTTAGGTAAGGAGGAGGAGTTTTGTCCCTCCAGAGTTGTTGCCGTAGGGCTGTGACGTAGGGTGTGTGTGGTTGTAGAAGGTGTGTGATGTTGACATTAAAGAAGCGGTGGCTACCGAACCTGCTCTAATGTCTCCAGTTTATTATTTTATTAGATAAGTACACCGTATAGGCGAACCCAGGACACTCGGCTACACTGCTAATATGTAGCATCATTTGAAAAGTCACCCGCTAGACAATGAAGAGGGCTTACTCCGCACGTCAATATCTCCGTTTGGTTCCACACGTCCACACCATCAAAATGCCGAGGCAAACATTTCCAGATCAACACCGTATGAAAAAAATGGTGATTTTTTTTATTTGTGATTTCCCTCTCTGCATGAAAGTTTAAAATGAGCATATATTAATGTAGTATGAAGGACAATGTTTTAATGTAGACACATAGAATCATCATACTGCTGTGATTATATGCATCAAGTGTTCATTCAAGGCTAAGGCAAAATATCGAGATGTATATCGTGTATCGCGATATGGCCTTGAAATATCGCAATATTAAAAAAAGGCCATATCGCCCAGCCCTACGGCCAGGTAATACAAAGCACACGCTACCTTTTTTTATCACATCCGTGGCAGCCCGCATTCTCGATGTCTCTCCTTCAACAAATGGACAAAGATTTTTGGTAAGTAGAATCACAGCTGACCTGGTCATTCGAAAGTTTTCTTGCCGTCTGAGAAGTGTTGTATCCGAAATAGCTGCAATCGAGCGTTTTCTTCTCTTAAGCTATTCATGTGTGATTTCTACAAGCGTCTGTACAGATGGAAGGAGAAACACTGGCATGTCTGGATGACTCGCCTTCATATTTCCAGTGGTTAGCTCCGAGTTACGAAACCGCTTTATTATATATATATTATATATAAACGATCGATGAGTCCATACAAAGCTAAGAGCCGGAGATTCAACAGACGCCGCACTTACCCGTGTAAAAAATGATCCAAGGAAGGGAACCTTAAACGATGATTTAGTGTGGCCGAAACGGGGCTTAGGCTAAATAATTATTTATTTAATGAGTTATCCGGCTTAACGTAGACAGGATCTTAGTAACTCGTCGAGTTGCTACAGATGGCATGAGTGACATCGCTTTCCATTTGTGTACAATACAAGTCTCGCAGCCTCTCATATGCTAAAACAAAACCTTGCGATAAGGTCGGTATCTCACAAAATGACAGAAACATTGTCAATGATCAAATCTATGACCAAATAGCACAGTGGTTCTTAACCTGGGTTCGATCAAACCCCAGGGGTTCGGTGAGTCAGGCTCAGGGGTTCGGCGGAGGTCAAGACACACCCGACTCATCGTGTAATAAAAACTTTGTAATACAGATACGGCAACAGCAGAAGTCAGACTGATTTGCAGGTGTGTCATTTGTTGTGAGTTTATGCACTGTGTTGGTTTTGTTGTTTGAACAAGGTGATGTTCATGCACGGTTCATTTTGTGCACCAGTAAAAAAACATGGTAACACTTTAGTATGGGGAACATATTCACCATTAATTAGTTGCTTATTAACATGCAAATTAGTAACATATTGGCTCTTAACTAGTGATTATTAAGTACTTATTTATGCTTTATTCGGCATGGCCTTATTCTAACCCTGGCCCTAACCCTAACCAAATAACTCTAAATTAAGTCTTTGTTACTTAGAATATGTTCGCCTAGTGTCCAAAAAACTCTAAATTAAGTCTTTGTTACTTAGAATATGTTCCCCATACTAAAGTGTTACCAAAAACATATAACTTTGTCTTGAATTTGAAAAAAAACATTTTATTTTTCACTAAAGAAGGGTTCGGTGGATGCACATGAAACTGGTGGGGTTCGGTACCTCCAACAAGGTTAAGAACCACTGAAATAGCATCTTATACACAGGAATGAACATTTATCACAGATAATAACGCTTATTTTTGTTTGGCCTTTTGATGACACTTACAAGATCGCTATATAGAGATTAAAGGAGCAGACAAAAAATGTCATAAATAAATCATTATGATTGTGCAATCTTGAATCCAAATGAACATATTCCTAATCATGTAAGACAGTGGGTTGCTTTCACATTGTGTTACTATGGAGCTATGTCAGGATGTGGGATTTCTAGTGGATTTATCAGCTTCACATTATTGCACCACTTTCCTTGAGGGTGATCAGACCTGCTGGAACAGAACAGACCCATATAGCATTATAGGGCCTGTACCAACCAGGCAGAAAGAGATAAATTCCTACTGCGAATGACCTGCTCCACACACACACACAGATGTTCTAGAAGCTTTGTTGACAGTTCATCAGCACAATGCGCCATTGCGGTGCAGTTTACACAGAGCGCAGTGGCACAACAGCCACGAAACAAGGTTTGCCTGGAGCTTGCTAGAACAAAAAGAGCTCACCAATAAGCAGTCAGGTGAGTCCATATTGTTGGACTTGCAGATGCCTAACAAAAGCATGTTATCTAAAATGTAGTTTAACTTCCTTAGCTAATTGCATTTAAAAAGATTTCGGTCCCAGTGGTAAGAATTGGGTCACAGCAGCGTGAGTGTAGAGGTTATGTGTGAAGTGAGTTCCGGCTCCAGACGGATCCCATTTGAGTTACAGACTCATATCACAGGCACGAAATTGCAATCAGGCCGGAGAAACTACATCTTAAATGCATTACCTTATTTGTGTGTATGTGTGTGTGAGTTTGTGCATGTATGTATGTCTTCAATTCTTGTTGAGAAATAAGTACCTATTAGTGGATGCTATTACTGGAGGTATGGCAATTGCCCAGCAGAGGAGCTGAAATTAAATAAGTAGATTTAAAGTTTTTGGATAATGAACATACTTTTTGCCAAAATACAGAGCTTCTGCAAACTAACAAGAGTCTAAATCAGGGGTCGGGAACCTTTTTGGCTGAGAGAGCCATGAAAGCCAAATATTTTAAAATGTATATCCATAAGAGCCATATCATATTTTTTAACACTGAATACAACAAAATGCGTGCATTTTTAAGTAAGCCCAAGATTTTTAGAGTGTAATAAGTCTCTTATTCTTTTTAATAACATTGTTATTCTGAAGCTAACCAATAATAAATAAAATACTTCTTATCAATAATGCGACTTCTTGAACAGGTGCGGTAGAAAACGGATGGATGGATTAAAATGCATGAGAATGTTTTATATTTTGAACGTTATTTTTAACACTGTGATTATTCATTACTTATCATGTTAAGCAATGTCAGCTAAGATTTATCTGAGAGCCAGATGCAGTCATCAAAAGAGCCACAGGTTCCCTACCCCTGGTCTAAATAAAGACAGTCTGCTAAACTACATGATGATGATGATGATTTATTGGATGAAAAAGCATCTCCTACACATCTATATATGAATTAACAAAAAAAAAAAAGGCAATATTAGCATATATACGTATGTATACCTGCATATACTGTATTACTCCAGAAATGTAAATCATGCAGAGGTTTAGAACACGATTTTGAAAAATGTTCTTGCATGGTGCTTAGAGATCATCATGTTCACTATTGTTTCTGCTCTATCTCACAGGCTGTCTCACAGGCCACATTTCCCAGCTGAAAAACTGCAGCAGACAATTGGGTTCTCCAAAAACAGGCTTTTGGCTGCCAGTACAAGTTGTTAGAGCGATCACCACTCGGCCTTGTAATGATAAAGTTTGGGGGGAATAACTGACAACAGATCATTAATCACAAATTGTGTCATTGCTGGGGAAGATGGTTAAGAAGAACTAAAGCAGAAGTGCATATACAGTCGTGGTCAAAAGTTTACATACACTTGTAAAGAACATAATGTCATGGCTGTCTTGAGTTCCCAATACTTTCTACAACTCCTATTTTTTTGTGATAAAGTGATTGGAGCACATACTTGTTGGTCAAAAAAACCATTCATGAAGTTTGGTTCTTTTATGAATTTATTATGGGTCTACTGAAATTGTGACCAAATCTGCTGGGTCAAAAGTATACATACAGCAATGTTAATATTTGCTTACATGTCCCTTGGCAAGTTTCACTGCAATAAGGCACGTTTGGTAGCCATCCACCAGCTTCTGGCCAGCTTCTGGTTGAAATTTTGACCACTCCTCGACCAAATTGGTGCAGTTCAGCTAAATGTGTTGGTTTTCTGACATGGACTTATTTCTTCAGCATTGTCCACTTTGGGAAGGCCATTCTAAAACCTTAATTCTAGCCTGATTTAACCACTCCTTTACCACGTCTGTTTGGGGTCATTGTCCTGTTGGAACACCCAACTGCGCACAAGACCCAACCTCTGGGCTGATGATTTTAGGTTGTCCTGAAGAATTTGGAGGTAATCCTCCTTTTTCATTGTCCCATTTACTCTCTGTAAGGCACCAGTTTTATTGGCAGCAAAACAGGCCCAGAGCATAATACTACCACCACCGTGCTTGACGGTAGGAATGGTCTTCCTGGGATTAAAGGCCCCACCTTTTCTCCTCCAAACATATTGCTGGGTATTGTGACCAAACAGCTCAATTTTTGATCATTAGTTTTGTTGTTAACCTTTCGTGTTGTTTATATTGTGTGTCCTGCATTGTCAAAGATCAAGTGCATCAAAAGAGTCCATCTCCACTTCGACTGGATGGCTGCTCATAGCATATACAGCAGCAGTCCTGTTAGTTAAAGTTAAAGTTAAAGTACCAATGATTGTCACACACAC
>NC_084549.2:28602500-28657500 GCF_033978685.3 Nerophis lumbriciformis
GAATATTTTTCACCATTTACCTGTTTCTCACTTTTTTTGTAAGGTGCGCCAGAAGTTGGCAGACCCGTCAGCGATCCTGTTCTGTCTACCTGTAATGTTTGTCTGCTCTTGAATGGGATTGTGCTGAAAATCTTAATTTCCCCTTGGGGATTAATAAAGTATTTCTGATTCGGATTTTTAGCAAAGCGCTGTGTTACAAAAAGTGTTATTCAGTGGTAGCTCTTTCAATAACAAAGTAGCTAAAGTTTGGTTAATATTCCGGTGACGACATGTAATGGAGTATCGTTGGGTGTTTTTAGATGTTTTTTTTAAAGGGCTTTATAGGCGGAATAGATGGCTCTCCTTTACCTGAATTGCCACAAAAAAATTGTGAATGCTGTAAAATTCTGACAAGAAGTGCAGTTACCCCTTTAACGCATGGGCATAGGAATGTTAAAAGAAGAATATGAAGTCGGTATGGGTTCTGCAGTATGTGAGTGTGACAGATTGCTGGCTAGTGCAGTTGTGCAACAGTATTAAAGAGCATCTGGCTCATTTGCTAGTGCTGCACAACCTAACTCTGAATCAGTTGGGAGGTCTGGCCGCGGGATCAAGCTGAGGCAGGGTAGAGTCCATTTCTATCCCTCAAGGTATAAGCTACACTGTGAAACCCCTACTTGGCTAATCATAGGACTCAGAGGTAATTGTCTGCAACTTTTTCTCAGGGTGAAACCTCTATAGGTATCATGCCGAGCTGTAAAATCCAGGTGTCAAAAACAATGTCTATTGACAGGGACAGCACTAAAGTTACAATGATGTACTGTTTGTTTCCGCTTCCTGCGGTTTGTACGTTTGCTTTCTCGTAAACCAAAGGGCAGCCATGACAAATTGCTCGAGAAAAAAGGTCGGCAAACTGAGTGTTTGTCAGAGACAATCAAACTGTTACACAAGTTAAAAAATATATAAATATTAAAAAAACATAAATCATTGTGTATAGGTGAAGAACTGACAGTTCTCTGTCTGTAAGGGAGGTCAAATAGCTATCTGTATTCTGCATGAAATCTTTGCATGGCGACAGATGGCTCAACGAATATATAATTAAAATACAATTTAGTTAGGAGGGTGGGATGGATGAATGACTTAAATTGAATTGGCAGCTGCGCAGGTAGGTTTTTACCAAGCTGCAATACATTAGCAAGCATGTCTCCAATCCTCTGACATTTGCCAGCAGTTTAACATCAGGATAAAAATGGGAGAAAAATCCAGAAAATTACTAGACCAAAGGGGGGAATTATTATGCATGGTTTTCAAAATGTGCATGAGGAAGTCTTTTTACGAATAATAGTCACAAAATATTAATCAACTCTGAAAGAATTTGGCTCAGCTTCCAATAATCCTATCAAGTCTGTTTGAAGCTGCCAAGATAGATGTGTCTTTTTTACGGCATAATAACCATCACGCTGCTAAATTCACGTATCGGACTGCCTTCTCTGAGTGTTGGCATTAAGAATGTGACACTGTATGGATTAGAACACTCCTCCAAGGACTGAGCATTATTGGAAGTTCTGATTATGTCAAACCATCAGTTAAAAAAAAAAAAAAAAAAAGGTTTAAACTCACCATTAAGGAAGCTGGACGGGCAACTTCCACTCTTGAAAGCGTTTGATTGGATTATGTCTGATTTTTCAGCATAGAGAATACAATCAACAGGGTTTCAGCTCCGTTCAGAGCAGCGCTGCCTGATAAAAGTGGCACCAAACTGTGACAAAGTGTTGGATCAGCTTCTTTGATAGTTGTTACAGATGATAAATGGCAGATTGGTGTTGAGAAAATGAAACACCCACACAATACAAAACCTTTATATATGTATTTTTTATATATACATACATACATACATACATACATACACATGTATATACATACATACATATACATGTATATACATATACATGTATATATACATACATACATATACATGTATATATATATATATATATATATATATATATATATATATACACACACATGTATATATATATATATATATATATATACATATATATATATATAAATATATATACATACATACATACATACATATATACATATATATATATACATACATACATACATACATATATATATATATATATATATATATATATATGTATGTGTGTATGTATATATATACACACATGTATATACATATATATACATATCATATACATATATATATATACACACATGTATATACATATATATACATATCATATACATATATATATATATATATATATATATACACACATGTATATACATATATATTAGAGAAGTCCGATATCGGCCTGCCTAACATTGTCCTTGTTTTATTTGGCAAGTTGAAAAAACATGGCGCCAGTATGCTGTTTTTTTTTCAATAAAATACTGGAAAGAATAGAAATGTAGTTTGTCTCTTTTATCCGATTATTAATCGATTAATCGAAGTAATAGTCGACAGATTAATAGATTATCAAATTAATCGTTAGTTGCAGCCCTAATGTGTATATATATATATATATATATATATATATATATATATATATATATATATATATATACATATATACTGTATATACACATTTATATATATATATATATATATATATATATATATATATATATATATATATATACACACACATTTATATTTATATATATATATATATATATATATATATATATATATATATATATATATATATATATATATATAATATGGTCAGTGACCATGTCAAGGCATACGTCAGTGTAAATATGAGTGAAGAGACTACAACTTGTGTGCTTGCTGGCAAACTTCACCATAAAAAAACTGGAGTTTACACAAAACTGATACCACGTTTTGAGAAAATAAATGACGTGCTTTCAATTACAACATTTTTAAAAAGTATTCCTGTTTGACATTTTGACAATAAAATTGCATTAGTGTCCAAAAATTGGGTTATTTTTTAAATTCATTTAAATTAATTAAGAAAGTAGTAACCTGTGATTAGATTAATCATGATTAATCCATATTTAAAACTGTAACTAATCTGATAAAAAATAATTATCAGTACTAATATTTATACACATTTCATTGTAGACAAACCCTAAATGTCAGCAAAATGATTTTAGCCATCAAGAAGTCTCGATAACAGCATCCAGAGCATCTGTCTTATTGGCTGATTAAATAAGACTCTTTTTTTTTTACTGATGTTGCAAACAAGCACCATTTTGCCACAGCAGGAACCCATTTACGAGAGAGACGAGGAGAATGGATGCCTTCTGTCCACTGTCTGCTGTGTGCAAACAAGGATGCGGTTTAATCTTCGCGTTCATCTTTAATGAGATGTGATGCAGGATGAAGTCGGATCCCGTGATAGATAGCAGCTGCTCGCAGGCCTGCCAAGTTGCACACAAGTAACACAATAGATGTAAGTGTGGTGAAAAGACATCCACAAAACATTAGGCCGCTATGAAATAAAATAAAAAAATTGGTGGTGAGCTGTTTCAGATACTGTTGCGAGCGAGACAAAATTAGAAACAGACCACAGAGAGAAGAGTAAGCTTAACCTTCCTATAGCGTTTTGCTGTACTTCAACACAATGGACCATCCCGAGTACATTTCCCTCTGGGCATGTTCCCTACGGCCTATGTTATCATAGCTGTTCAGTAGGGCAAGCATGTTTATGTACGTTTCTATGGTATGACGGAAAAACCCAATCCTGTCATCCTTGGTACAAAGCATTTTCAGGAAAACAATAAATGATGTTAATGCCTTTTGGCTGTTATGATTGGCAATTGTATAAACAGTAAAGTAGGGTAATGTTGAGATGTTTTTTTAGGAATACAATATATATTTCCTGGACTTCCTCTTAGGTTTTCAAATACTCTCCCAAAACCTGAAGCATAAGCTACGTTCATAGGGCAGGGAATGATGCCTACATTAGGGAGGGGATTCATATGGCCTTATTCTTGGGTGGATCATTTTTTAATACAGTCTGCTGAAAACAATGTAATTGCCACAAAAACACACTTTAAGATCATCTACACTCTACTGGCGTCTGGCGGCAAAAGTGGACAGTGTGTCCCCACAATTTGTTATGTTTCACGTGTCAGGTAAATCACAATGATAGGGGCCACATCAATACTGATTTTTTTTGTTAAATCCAAAATTCCCCCCCAAAAAAAGATTTCTAATGTGAACCAACATGGATACCTGAACTGACCCGCATGCACACATGATGTCATATGCTGCAGTGTTCAGCGTTCATTCTAGATCGGTAGGTCGTGAGTTCAAACCCCGGCCGAGTCATACCGAAGACTATAAAAATGGGACCCATTACCTCCCTGCTTGGCACTCAGCATCAAGGGTTGGAATTGGGGGTTAAATCACCAAAATGATTCCCGAGCGCGGCCACCGCTGCTGCTCACTGCTCCCCTAACCGCCCAGGGGGGCGGAACAAGGGGATGGGTCAAATGCAGAGGATAATTTCACCACACCTAGTGTGTGTGTGACTATCAGTGGTACTTTAACTTTATACTGCAGGTTCAGTCTTGGCTCATGTGTGGCAATTTCGAGAATATTGTGCAACCAAACGGTTAACATTTTCTTCAATCCATCCATTTTCTACCGCTTGTCCCTTTCAGGGTTGCAGGGGGGTGCTGGAGCCTATCTCAGTTGCATTCAGGCGGAAGGCGGTCGTACACCCTGGACAAGTCGCCATCTCATCACAGGGCCAACACAGATAGACACATTTTCTTAACCGTATTATTTGGCGTAGGAGATTAAGAAAGAAGAGAGCACAAATTTGGTTTCTCGCAGTTTGTTTCATTTGCTTTTGCTTAAACGTGTGTTCTGAGGAGCCTGTGGGCGAGCAGTCAGAGCCAGAAATGGTAGAACATTGACGTGAGTGCTCGAACATTATTTTTACGACCGTCTATTTTGGCAAAGAATTATGACGTTTGTCGCTTTTTGATCATATTTAAGTAGTATATGAAGGAGGCTTGGGTTGGATTTGAAAAAAACAAAAACAAAACAAAAAAAACATCATATTGTTCACATTGACATGAAAGAATCAGATCAGTCACATATGGGCAAACAAATCGGAATAAACCTGCAGTGCGAACATAGCCATATACAACAACTAATGTTGTCCCGATACCAATATTTTGGTACCAGTACTGGTACCAAAATTATTTTGATACTTTTCGGTACGTTTCGATACTTTTCTAAATAAAGGGGACCACAAAAAATTGCATTATTGGCTTTATTTTAACAAAAAATATTAGGATACATTAAACATATGTTTCTTATTAATTAATTAACTAATTAATTATTCTTTATATGCCGACGACACCACGGTACTTGGGCTCATCAGTAATAATGATGAGACAGCATACAATGCAGAGGTCCAACAGCTGGCTTCATGGTGTGCTAACAGTAACTTGGTTCTTAACACTAACAAAACCAAATAACTAATTGTAGACTTCCGCAGGAAAGGGCAGAACAAACACCCTCCACCTTTAATTAACAACAATCTCGTAGAAAGGGTCAAGCATTTCAAATTCTTAGGGGTGAACATAACAGAAGATCTATGCTGGGACATTAACACTGCTTCTACAGTCGGAAAGGCCCAACAACGTCTTTTTTTTTTGAGGAAACTAAAATGCGCAAACATTCCGCAGAAATCAATGGTAAACTTTTACAACTGTGCCATCAGCAGTGTCCTCACTTACAGCTTTTTAGTGTGGTTTGCTAGCTGCACTAAAGCGAACCAACAGGCCCTCCAGCGAGTGGTTAAAGCGGCGGGGGAAATTACAAGGACGATACTCCCAGAGATGAGTGCCATGTACACAACTCGCTGCCTAAAGCGAGTACACAACATCCTGAAGGACAGATACCACCCAGCACATGGCCTCTTCAACCTGCTACCCTCTGGAAGGAGGTATAGATCGATTCGCGTCAGGACCACCAGAATGTCTCACAGTCTGTATCCCCAGGCTGTGAGACTGCTAAATGAACAGCCTGCCCCTTTGCTGCCCCGGACCATCTTATTACCTCACTCTTCACCACCTCAATAATTGTGCTCTGGACATTGCATTGCTGCAATATCAACGTAACACCCATCAGACATCTGACTGTTCCCACCCCCACGTCCCTCATATCGCGATCTTCCTGACAATGCTAAAATGTAAACTATTGTCGACCTGCACATCAATGCAGTTTCTATGCCGCTGGACAAAGCTCAAACAAAATCTCGTTGACATGTATGACTTAAGTGTTATTATGACAATGACAATAAAGGAATTGATTATTGCAAGTTTGTCCTTAAATAAAGTAGTGAACATACAAGACAACTTGTCCTTTAGTAGTAAGTAAACACACAAAGGCTCCTAATTAGTCTGCTGACATATGTATTAAGGACAAGTGGTAGAAAATGAATTATTAATCTACTTGTTCATTTACTGTTAATATCAGCTTACTTTCTCTTTTAACATGTTCTACCTACACTTCTGTTAAAATGTAATAATCACTTATTCTTCTGTTGTTTGATACTTTACATTAGTTTTGGATGATACCACAAATTTGGGTATCAATCCGATACCAAGTAGTTACAGGATCATACATTGGTCATATTCAAAGTCCTCATGTGTCCAGGGACATATTTCCTGAGTTTATAAACATAGCATAAATTAAAAAAAAAACAAAAGAAGATGTTGTGATGCCAAAAAATATAGATGTAATCATAGTAGTATCGACTAGATACGCTCCTGTAATTGGTATCATTACAGTAGATGTTAGATGTAGAACCGTACAACCCTAACAACAACTATAGTGTATTTAACGGATATGCAAAATGACCAATAATGGAGTCAAGAAAAAAACGTTTGTCAGTCTGTTGAGGATATGTCTAAGGTCTGATGCTCCTCATGAGAGGGTTGTAAAACAGGAAGACAGCTGCCCAGAGCAGAAGTAGCAAGACTTCCCCACAGTACCGCCTATTTGACTACAGTAATGTATGACTGCTCCCATTGCAATTGGAAAATGAAATAGCCTCAGAACAGCTGTAAGCGGCGGCCTCACAGGAGGGCACTAACAGCGGTTGATGTCAAAGGTCTCTTTAAAGAGCAGCATCTGTTTGATTCCATTCATGTCTTCAAGCCCAATCCTGCCAGCTACGACAATCTCCATCTGAAAAATTGTGGTCGCATAACAAACGTTTTGTTTATATTTAAGGTCAGCGAATGTGAGATGGCTGTTGAACTGGTAAATAAAATAAACTACAAAACCGCAACCTTCGCCAGGGCCTTCCTCCCAAAAGTTAAAAAAAAAAAAAAAAAAAAGTCTTGAATCCAGATAAAATGTAAATCACATGCTTGTTATCCCACTTCTGACATTTCCTGAAAATTCTATCAAAATGTGTCCAACATTTTTCCAGCGATCTATAGCGGAATACAACAAAAACAGAGCAAAGCCCCATGTTAAGTTAAGTTAAGTTAAAGTACCAATGATTGTCACACACACATTAGGTGTGGTTAAATATGTCCTCTGCATTTGACCCATCCCCTTGTTCCACCTCCTGGGAGGTGAGGAGAGCAGTGAGCAGCAGCTGTGGCCGCGCCCGTGAATCATTTTTGGTGATATAACCCCTAATTCTAACCCTTGATGCTGAGTGCCAACCAGGGAGGTAATGGGTCCCATTTTTATAGTCTTTGGTATGACTCGGCCGGGGTTTACACTCACAACTTACCGATCTCAGGGCGGACACTCTAACCATTAGGTCACTGTTTTTGTCTCTGATATGCAGATCAGGCCCAAAACTTAATCAGTTGTTCCCTATCCCATTGCGGCCTGTGTGCAGGCGCCAAGTCCTGTTGGAACTTGAAATCTCCATCTCCATAGAGCAGGTCAGCAGCAGGAAGCATGAAGTGCTCTAAAACTTGCTGGTAGACGGCTGCGTTGACCCTGGATCTCAGGAAACAGAGTGGACCGACACCAGCAGATGACATGGCACCCCAAACCATCACCCAACCATGCAAATTTTGCATTTCCTTTGGAAATCGAGGTCCCAGAGTCTGGAGGAAGACAGGAGGGGCACAGGATCCACGTTGCCTGAAGTCTAGTGTAAAGTTTCCACCATCAGTGATGGTTTGGGGTGCCATGTCATCTGCTGGTGTCGGTCCACTCTGTTTCCTGAGATCCAGGGTCAACGCAGCCGTCTACCAGCAAGTTTTAGAGCACTTCATGCTTCCTGCTGCTGACCTGCTCTATGGAGATGGAGATTTCAAGTTCCAACAGGACTTGGCGCCTGCACACAGCGCAAAATCTACCCGTGCCTGGTTTACGGGCCATGGTATTTCTGTTCTAAATTGGCCCGCCAACTCCCCTGACCTTAGCCCCATAGAAAATCTGTGGGGTATTGTGAAAAGGAAGATGCAGAATGCCAGACCCAAAAACGCAGAAGAGTTGAAGGCCACTATCAGAGCAACCTGGGCTCTCATAACACCTGAGCAGTGCCAGAAACTCATCGACTCCATGCCACGCCGCATTAACGCAGTAATTGAGGCAAAAGGAGCTCCAACCAAGTATTGAGTATTGTACATGCTCATATTTTTCATTTTCATACTTTTCAGTTGGCCAACATTTCTAAAAATCCCTTTTTTGTATTAGCCTTAAGTAATATTCTAATTTTGTGACACACGGAATTTTGGATTTTCATTTGTTGCCACTTCAAATCATCAAAATTAAATGAAATAAACATTTGAATGCATCAGTCTGTGTGCAATGAATAAATATAATGTACAAGTTACACCTTTTGAATGCAATTACTGAAATAAATCAAGTTTTTCAAAATATTCTAATTTACTGGCTTTTACCTGTATATATTTATATTAGGTCAGGAAAAAACACAGAGGCTATTTCATCGCTGATTTCCACAGGATGCGAAACGGCAGCGGAACGGCATCAATATGGCGGCAGACTCTTTCCGTTTTTATTCAAGTCAGTGGGTTCGTTTGCACCGTCTGTGGAACGGCATCGACACGGCGGTGATATTCCACTTCCCTATGCTAAATATACACAAAGCTTTTATATTTGTTGGTCGGCGCAACACAGTGGTACGGGGGTCAGGGGATTTGTAGGAATTGATTGAAATGCATGTGTGTGTGTGTGTGTGTGTGTGTGTGTGTGTGTGTGTGTGTGTGTGTGTGTGTGTGTGTGTGTGTGTGTGTATGTTGTATTTCTACCCTTCTTGAGACATCAACAAGGAAAAGTACCTTCCATATGAGGACCTGTGAACACGTTAGGACATAAATCATGGTCCCAAAACGGAAAACCATTGCATCTAATAGAGAATGTCTCATTTGCACCCCTGGTGGTGAAATCTATCAAAATTAAGGTGGTCCCAAAAAGAAGAGATTTTTCAAATTGACTGTGTGTCCGTTTTAAAAGTGCTCCCCCTCTGGTCAACATATGAAATAACAAGTGTGTGTAAAAATTTGAAGTGCTCCCCCTCTGGCCAAGGTATGTAATAACAAGTGTGTGTAAGAAATTGAAACACGCCCCCTTTGGCCAAAATTGATTATAAAAATAAATATGTATATAGAGGCATTCTGTAATAACTTGAAGTAAATAATTCAGATTAAAAAAACAGTTACTAACAAAAAATTCATTAACAACAAAATTAACTGAAAGCAGTCTTTTTTTCACAATGTGTCGACTTTTTTCTTATAAAATTGGGGAACAATTTCTCATAGTCTTTCTGTTCTGTAATATTGCAATATTTTCTTGTAAAATTCTGACTTTTTAATGCAAAATGGCGACACTTGTCATATAAAATTCTGACGTTTATCACAATATTGCCAATTTTGTTTTTGTTCTTGTAAAAATACTAACAGTTTTTGAGTAAGTAAAACTGCGAGTAAAATTCCGATTATTGTAATATTGCCAAAATGTGTAAGTTTTCCTATAAAATTGGGACTTTTGTCGAGCAGAATGACAACCCTTTTCATAAAATTGCCAAAATGTTCAGCTTTTCTTGTAAAATTGCGACTGTTAGAGTAATATTCCAACTTTTATCATGATTTTGCACACCTTTTCAGTTTTTCTTGGAAAATTTTGACTTGCTTTGAGAAAAATTACGACTTGAATTATAATACTAGAGGTAGGCCTTTTTCGGAGTGTCTCACGAAGACGCACACAGATACAAGAATGTGTGTGTGTGTGTGTGTGTGATGTCTTGATTTATCCTTCATAACAGGGGTAGGGAACCTATGGCTCTTGAGCCAGATGTGGCTCTTTTGATGACTGCATCTGGCTCTCAGATGAATCTTAGCTGACATTACTTAACATGATAAGTAATGAATAATTCCGCTGGTAATCGCAGTGTTAAAAATAACGTTCAAAATATAAAACATTCTCATGCATTCTAATCCATCTATCTGTTTTCTACCGCACCTGTTCAAGAAGTCGCATTAAAGGTAAGAAATATTTTATTTATTATTGGTTAGCGTCTGAATAACAATGCTAATAAAAAGAATGAGAGACTTATTATACTCTAAAATGTTGGTCTTACTAAAAAATGCACGCATTTAGTTGTATTCAGTGTTAAAAAAATATTATATGGCTCTCACGGATATATATTTTTAAATATTTGGCTTAAATGGCTCTCTCAGCCAAAAAGGTTCCCGACCCCTGCTTCATAAGATTTTCTCTGTTTTCCATAAGGTTCAAG
This sequence comes from Nerophis lumbriciformis, assembly GCF_033978685.3. Classification (NCBI taxonomy): domain Eukaryota; kingdom Metazoa; phylum Chordata; class Actinopteri; order Syngnathiformes; family Syngnathidae; genus Nerophis; species Nerophis lumbriciformis. The sequence continues at coordinate 28,613,231 of NC_084549.2, forward strand.
ATGTTTATCAGGATTATTCTTCTTTGTACTTTGTAAACACTTTAAGTTTGAACAGTTTCTTAAAGTGGATCATTTGAGTACATTGTCTGATTTCTTTGCTTAATACATTCTATAATTTAGCTGTTAGCAAAGAAAAATCCATATATTAACCTCACCTTTGTATAAAATGCAGGGTTTGAATCTTGGGGGAAAAGTAGTGGCTTATAGTCTGGAAAATACCGTAATACACATCTAAACTGTGGGATCTGAGCCGAGAATGTCGTCGTTGCTTGGGCAGCCCTTTGAGACACTTGTGATTTAAAGGCCTACTGAAATGCGATTTTCTTATTTAAACGGGGATAGCAGGTCCATTCTATGTGTCATACTTGATCATTTCGCGATATTGCCATATTTTTGCTGAAAGGATTTAGTAGAGAACATCGACGATAAAGTTCACAACTTTTGGTCTCTGATAAAAAAAGTCTTGCCTCTACCGGAAGTAGCAGACGAGTAGCGTGACGTCACAGGTTGTGGAGCTCCTCACATCTGCACATTGTTAACAATCATGGCCACCAGCAGCGAGAGCGATTCGGACCGAGAAAGCGACGATTTCCCCATTAATTTGGGCGAGGATGAAAGATTTGTGGATGAGGAAAGTGAGAGTGAAGGACTAGAGGGCAGTGGGAGCGATTCAGATAGGGAAGATGCTGTGAGAGTAACAGTAAACAGTAAATAAACACAAGACATACTGTATATATACTCTATTAGCCACAACACAACCAGGCTTATATTTAATATGCCACAAATTAATCCCGCATAACAAACACCTCCCCCCTCCCGTCCATATAACCCGCCAATACAACTCAAACACCTGCACAACACACTCAATCCCACAGCCCAAAGTACCGTTCACCTCCCCAAAGTTCATACAGTACATATATTTCCCCAAAGTCCCCAAAGTTACGTACGTGACATGCACATAGCGGCACGCACGTACGGGCAAGCGATCAAATGTTTGGAAGCCGCAGCTGCATGCGTACTCACGGTACCGCGTCTGCATATCCAACTCAAAGTCCTCCTGGTAAGAGTCTCTGTTGTCCCAGTTCTCCACAGGCCAATGGTAAAGCTTGACTGTCATCTTTTGGGAATGTAAACAATGAAACACCGGCTGTGTTTGTGTTGTTGCTGCAGTCGGCTGCAATACACCGCTTCCCACCTACAGCTTTCTTCTTTGCTGTCTCCATTGTTCATTGAACAAATTACAAAAGATTCACCAACACAGATGTCCAGAATACTGTGGAATTTTGCGATGAAAACAGACGACTTAATAGCTGGCCACCATGCTGTCCCAAAATGTCCTCTACAATCCGTGACGTCACGTGCAGACGTCATCATACCGAGACGTTTTCAGCAGGATATTTCGTGCAAAATTTAAAATTGCACTTTAGTAAGCTAACCCGGCCGTATTGGCATGTGTTGCAATGTTAAGATTTCATCATTGATGTATAAACTATCAGACTGCGTGGCCGATAGTAGTGGGTTTCAGTAGGCCTTTAGGGCTATATAAATAAACTTTGATTGATTGATTTGAACTAAAATGTGCTTGCTGACAGTGCAAGTATCAAAAATTTGTGTTTGCTGTTTAAAGTTGTTAGAAAATAATGTTCACAAACAAACGCAGCGCAAGCATGTACACTTACGTAGTATTTTTTGTCGTACTTTTTCTTGTGTGTTGCTAATGTGGCTGTTTTACTTTTGCTACTGTATGTACAAATCTGCATTGTGGGATAAATACAAGTATATCATGTCCTAACCAAATTTAATTACTGTTTTACAGAGTTTGAGTTGATAACGAACAATCCATCAATTTACATACTGGCGGGAATAGCCTTGACTAAAACTGGCCAACAAGCTTGGATGAGAGATGCCTTCAATGCAGGGATGATTTAATTTCACACACAGCTTTTCGTTTCTTATTCAGAGAACAGGAAACAGAAAGTGCACACAGCCAGGAAGTGGACTGCCAAGTGACAGCACAGGAGGTCTGGGAAGAAGTGCATTAAAAAAATAAATAAATGACAGTTATTTGTTTAGGGAGGGGTAGGATGTTGACTTCCGCAAATCGGATCAGTTAATTCCATCGTGGCTTTCAAAGGGAAGCAGGTCTGTGAATGTTCATCACTCCTGTCAAAATGAGCTGAAAAACACTGATGATATCATACGTTATTAGGTTGCTTTCTTATTCAGCCTCAGTGTGGAACTGTTTTTTCGAAGCTTTACTAAATACTGTGGAATAAAGAGGCTGTCTTTTTATCCCGGTGGGTGCGATAGAAAAAGTGTTTGCAACTTCCTTCCTCATTCATTCAATCTTGGAAGCCGCGTGGAGCTGCACGTCAAATGCAAACTAGGTTTGGCGCAGTTGAGTGGCGAGCTGCGGTTTTTGAGCACGTCTCGAAAACACTTTTCCATGTCTGCTGGAATCGCAATTGTCTTGACGGTGTGAAGTTTCATCTCCTGCGCTTACACACACAAATGTTCCTTTTGTTTCTCTTGAAAGATTTTTTTTTTCCAGAATGTGCTCATTTGACATTTTTCAAATCAATATCCTTTCAGAATTGGATAAATGTCCCCTCCTTAGACGCATCCTCACGGCGTGGCGAAGTTGGTAGAGTGGCTGTGCCAGCAATCGGAGGGTTGCTGGTTACTGGGGTTCAATCCCCACCTTCTACCATCCTAGTCACGTCCGTTGTGTCCTTGGGCAAGACACTTCACCCTTGCTTCTGATGGCTGCTGGTTAGCGCCATCAGTGTGTGAATGTGTGTGTGAATGGGTGAATGTGGAAATACTGTCAAAGCGCTTTGAGTACCTTGAAAGTAGAAAAGCGCTATACAAGTATAACCCATTTATCATTTATCATCCATGCAGAGTTAGTGGGCGGCCGAGGGTGGAGTCGACTTTCTTGGTTGCTTTGTTGGGTCTGCTCCTTTCTCTGGCTATGCTCCCCCCACACCGCAGAGGCCACCACACTGTATATGAGGGTTGAAATGATGTTTTTGTTTGGTTGCTTGTCTATGCGTGGTGCAATCGTGTGTGTGCAATGTATATTATTGGTTAATTATTATCATGTTTTTGTTTGTTTGTTTGTTTTACGCGTCAGCACGGTGGAACCGGGGTTAATGGGTCTGCCCCACAATACAAAGGGCCTGGGTTAGATCCTGCACTCGGGATCTTTCTGTGTGGAGTTTGCATGTTCTCCTCGTGACTGCGTGGGTTCCCTCCGGGTACTCCGGCTTCCTCCCACCTCCAAAAACATGCACCTGGTGATAGGTTGATTGGCAACACTAAATTAGCCCTAGTGTGTGAATGTGAGTGTAAATGTTGTCTATCTGTGTTGGCCCTGTGATGAGGTGGCGACTTGTCCAGGGTGTATCCCGCCTTCCGCCCGAATGCAGCTGAGATAGGCTCCAGCACACCCCGCAAGAAAATGGATGGATGGATGGATGTTTGTTTTACTTTGTAGCTGTATGTAGAAATGGCACTGCTGGAGTGGAAGCTGGTTGCATCAGCTCTGCTCTTTTAATGTCTTTAAAGGCCTACTGAAACCCACTACTACCGACCACGCAGTCTGATAGTTTATACATCAATGATGAAATCTTAACATTGCAACACATGCCAATACGGCCGGGTTAGCTTACTAAAGTGCAATTTTAAATGTTGCACGAAATATTCTGCTCAAAACGTCTCTGTATGATGACGTCTGCGTGTGACGTCACGGACTGTAGAGGACATTTTGTAACAGCATGGTGGCCAGCTATTAAGTGGTCTGTTTTCATCGCAAAATTCCACAGTATTCTGGACATCTGTGTTGGTGAATCTTTTGCAATTTGTTCAATGAACACTGGAGACAGCAAAGAAGAAAGCTGTAGGTGGGAAGCGGTGTATTGCGGCAGGTGTTGTGCCGGATAACACACCCCCGTCGTAGAATGCACCCCTTGACTGTTGTGCCAGATAACACAGCCGGTGTTTCATTGTTTACATTCCCGGAAGATGACAGTCAAGCTTTACCATTAGCCTGTGGAGAACTGGGACAACAGAGACTCTTACCAGGAGGACTTTGAGTTGGATGCGCAGACACGGTACAGTGAGTACGCATGCAGCTGCGGCTTCCAAACCTTTGATCGCTTGCCCGTACGTGCGTGCCGCTATGTGCATGTCACGTACGTAACTTTGGGGACTTTGGGGAAATATATGTGCTGTATGAACTTTGGGGAGGTGAACAGCACTTTGGGCTGTGGGATTGAGTGTATTGTGCAGGTGTTTGAGTTGTATTGGCGGGTTATATGGACGGGAGGGGGGAGAAGTTTGTTATGCGGTATTAATTTGTGGCATATTAAATATAAGCCTGGTTGTGTTGTGGCTAATAGACTATATATATGTCTAGTGTTTATTTACTGTTTTAGTCATTCCCAGCTGAATATCAGGTCGCCCCCGCCTATCACAGCATCTTCCCTATCTCAATCGCTCCCACTGTCCTCTAGTCCTTCACTCTCACTTTCCTCATTCACGAATCTTTCATCCTCGCTCAAATGAATGGGGAAATTGTCGCTTTCTCGGTCCGAATCGCTCTCGCTGCTGGTGGCCATGATTGTAAACAATGTGCGGATGTGAGGAGCTCCACAACCTGTGACGTCACGCTACTCGTCTGCTACTTCCGGTACAGGCAAGGCTTTTTTATCAGCGACCAAAAGTTGCGAACTTTATCGTCGATTTTCTCTACTAAATCCTTTCAGCAAAAATATGGCAATATCGCGAAATTATCAAGTATGACACATAGAATGGACCTGCTATCCCCGTTTAAATAAGGAAATCACATTTCAGTAGGCCTTTAATGTCTTTTGTGTTTTTTGATGTTTCCCTCTTACACACATGTTTATGTGTGCTATGGTTATGAGTTTTTTTTTTGTTCCTTGGCCTCATTCTGGACACCCTCTCCAGAGGCCCAGGCTTAGACTGAATATTATTATTTTTTTACTCACGCCCCAGCATTTACTTGTTTCTCACCTTTTTTGTAAGGCTGCTCTTGAATGGGATTGTGCTGAAAATCTTAATTTCCCCTCGAGGGTTAATAAAGTACTTCCAATTCTGATTCTGGTTACTCTTGCTAGTTTGCAAATAATTCTTCAAATTCCCAATCTATTTGGAGATGTCACCATCTTTGAGGGTTAAATTGCCCACATAAATGGTGTTCTCATGCATGGCATGATTGCTTGACTTGAAAGACAGAAGGTTGGTGTAGCATACGACTGAACAGTAGTATCAAGATAATGTTTTAGATATAAATTACCTTGTACTTAGAGGGGAACTGCACTTTTTTGAGAATGTTGCCTATCGTTCACAATCATTGTGAAAGACATGACGACGGATGGATTTTTTTTTTTTTCCAAGCATTTTTAATGCTAATAATGTCTAAAATTTAAATCAACATAAAAGTGCCAATGGGAGCTCCACTACTTTTCCCATAAAATCCGATGTATAACCATTCAAAAAGCGCCAACAACACTCCAATTACATTTCGTGACTTGAATATTAACCCAGTATTAGTGATATTGTTATTATAAACAGTAACGCAGACAAACTATTTACAGCGGCAACGTGATCACTTTCGTGTATCCCTATGTTTACATCGTCGAGTGGTCTGCTGTTTCCTCGCTTCCTTGCTCCCTGTAAGTTTATTGTAGATGGTAGATGGAAAATAGATGGCTGAGGAGATAATTTGACAACTTGGGGACACTTTGACAGACATTTAGGACCTGGAACTGGCGAGAACGACACAAAAAGAGCTTATTCCCCCGCCCCCGCCCCCCATCCCGTTTCTTCATGAGGATTATGAGACATTTTTCATCGAAATGGGAATATATAAACATCCTAGCAGTCTGCATCCTAATGACAGCAGATCTTGTGCAGTAAGTGATGTTTTATTATGTTTGTTGGCTCTCATGAAGTTTGCAGTGAGCAGAAATCAGTGATTAAGGGGGGAAAAAAGCAAACGTGATGTGTTTTTGAAATTAATTGTATGCTTGAAATAATCAAAATAGGGAAATATCAAATATTATAAATGTAACCGTTGCTACATTACATAAATACCTACATCATGTGTATAAAACCTCAATGGAGCTGTTTTGATGTTCCCATACACTCCATTGTAAGCATGGCCGTAACTACCGTTGAGGACAACGAGGTCATGTCCTCTGTATTTTTTTCAAAAAGAAGATGATACAACTGACTGCAAATGTACTTTGTGTAGCAAACCATGTGTGCCGTACAACATCATGTGGTTCAAATTGAAAAGCATATATTTTACTTTTACAGAAAAATATACATTATGATCTTTTATAGCTTTTGGCCAACTGAGTTAATGTTATCAATTGTACAAGTTACTATAAAATAAATCACTTTATGAACCTCCTTCTAGCTTTTCTGCAGTTTCAGTTGTATAAGTAGGTTCATAATGGTTATTTGTTCTACAGGATTAAAAAGTCAATAGGTTGTTGGCATTAAGGGTTTTGCAGTTTAACACACAAAGACTTATTCTGGTGTTAAAATGGTGACCTTTTCTAAAACGAGCGACAGGGGACGCAATGTTGGCTAAAGGACGGGAAAGGTTTTGAGCCTCAGCTAATGATGCCATACAAGCATGTGTGACCGCAGGAAATATAACCTGACGGCTGAGTGAGTGACAGCTAAACTGGGAGAATGGGGATTAGTCGACTGGATGAGGACAATTCAACAATGTGGGGAATTGCAAACAAAGTGGGAAAAGTCAACCAGGGATGCTCAAACCCTGCTTTGTCCTCAGAGACAATAGTAGGCTTAGCTACTCTGATCCACAGCGATATGGTTGTGATCACAACCCATTACGAATGCATTTTCATTGCTTAAAGAGGGCAATTCACTGATTGCCATCCCTTGCAGATGTATAGACCGAGCCTGGCGTTGTCCATCTTTCAGAAAGTTGTTATGATACGATTGGAGCAGCAGGTCTCCAGATGAGAGCACAGAATGCTCCTGGTGCACACAAATGAAAAACACGTGCAGTGAGATGAAATGTGTGAAGAAATAAATTAAGGTGGCTGAGGCCATTACGTGGGGAGAATGGAGAGATAGTGCGCTGAATTCCAACCGCCTCTGCGCCGCTCTAAATTAAACGCAAGGCTTAAATACTTTTTTCTTGCACGGAACTGCATGCAAATCTTAAACCTGCCCTCTGACCTGCACACAATTGTGGGGCAGTACTTAGGGAGCGACCCCAGAGATTTTCCCTTGGACTCCAATTAAGGGGGCTTCACATTATACACAACAGACTTAATACGGGCCAAAGCATCTGGAGCTGCTCTGCATGTGCAGCATGGCCGGCTGCTGTCACAGCCAATACAATGAGAAAGGTGATTAAGTAGCGCAAAACGAGCCTACTGAAAGTGGTGTTATTTGAAACACTTCAGTGCAACTCGATCCAGCGAAAGTGCAGATGAAAGAAGTAGTAGTGGTCCAAAACACATGAATAGCATTGTTGGTAGCAAGTGATCTTATTTGACTATAGCACATTATACTTAATAAATAAACAACTGCCCAATAGTGTTGTCCCGATACCAATATTCCAGTACCGGTAGCAAAATGTATTTTGGTATTTTTCTAAATAAAAGGGGACCACAAAAAATGTCATTATTTGCTTTATTTTAACAAAAAATCTTACGAGACATTAAACATATGTTTCATATTGCAAGTTTGTCCTTGAATAAAATAGTTAACATACTCGACAACTTGTCTTTTAGTAGTAAGTAAACAAACAAAGTCTCCTAATTTAGTCTGCTGACATATGCAGTAACATATTGTGTCATTTATCATTCTATTATTTTGTCAACATTATTAAGGACAAGTGGTAGAAAATTAATTATTAATCTACTTGTTCATTTACTGTTAATATCTGGTTATTTTCTCTTTTAACATGTTCTATCTACACTTCTGTTAAAATGTAATAATCACTTATTCTTCTGTTGTTTGATACTTTACATTAGTTTCGGATCATACCACAATTTTGGGTATCAAGCCGATACCAAGTCGTTACAGGATCAGACATTGGTCATATTCAAAGTCCTCATGTGTCCAGGGACATATTTCCTGAGTTTATATATACATTTTTTTTTTTTAAACGAAAGAAGATTTTGTGATGCTAAAAAATAGTAGTATTGACTAGATAGCTTCTGTACTTGGTATCATTGTTAGGTGTAGATCTACCAATGGCGTTAGTTTATATTATCCCAAAATGTGTTTGTCATTGTTGTTTAGTATGGTTTCACTATATGGCACATATTTATGACAGTGTTTGCATTTCCATTATAGACCATTCTGAACACATCCATTGTCATGACTTTGATGTGTCGTGTAGCATTTATAGCTACCACTCGTCCTCCAGGAATGATTCTTGACATTAATGTACTGGATATGTCTCCATTGAGATAAAGATTAGTAGAAAAAAAGTATGTACAACTCTTTTGACCGCAGATAGACATCAGCCACTAGCTAGCTATGTCTTAAAGCACCTCCTCCTGAGGGCGTATCAGTGTTATAACTTCCCCTTTATCTTTAGTTTTTAAGCCAAAATGCATCCGTTCTCTCTTTTCTGTCTACACACTGTGTCTGCTTGTAAGTACTCCGTGATTGTGCACTGCCACACATGCTCGTCTGCATGTCACGACGTGATGATGGGTGGGGGACCGGTACTTTTTACAGGCGGTATAGTACCGAATATGATTCATTAGTATTGCGGTACTATACTAATACCGGTATACCGTACAACCCTACTGCCCAATTACTAAATGTACTTCTCTTTGACTACAGAACCATTCCTGACTTACTTAAACAACCATTATTTAAAAGTTAAAAAGTTAAAGTACCAATGATTGTCACACACACACGAGGTGTGGCGAAATTATTACAAAATGTAGACATAGGTCTGGGAATATAATTAAACGATAATGAAAATTAACTGAATAACTTTGCCAGCATCGATACATTGCCAGGTTTTCGTTCTCACTTTCAAACAGGGTATAAGAGGGTTCACTCAGTGGATAGCTCACAGCACTTTAGCGCATTTATTAATTAATGAGTGAATCCTCTTGTCAGTCATCCACAATCTTTGTCTCAGTGAGCGGAGGGGAGACTGCAATAGGTGCTAACATACAAAGAATGCATGGAGAGAGAGCCTCGCAAGTAAAAAAAAAAGAAGAAAAAATATTGCAAAGCCAAATGATTAGTTTGGGAATATTTAGACTTCAAACAAATTAGCAAAAATGAGCCCATTAACGGACGAACGAGCAAGTATGCCCTATTTGTTAGAAAGTGATAGCGACAAAAAACAACAACACAGCAAACAACCCGACCTAGTCTTTCTAATTGGGAATAAACTGCACTCAAGATGTTCAATATTTATTGAAGTGCAATTTATGCTAACAGAGAAGGATAGTCCCGTTTTTTTTATAGTTTTTTTTTAATTAGAAGTTATTGACCTTACAATTACAATGGTTAAAAAAAAGTAATGAGAAATCAAAGTTTATTGCGTCTGAAATGAATACTTGCATTTTTATTATTATATATTATGACGAGATAAGTGCTTAATTTGGTCTCAAAGTAATGCTGGCAATAATATTGTTTATCTGCAATAACTTGTGGGACAATATATCCTCCAGCAAAATATATTATCGGCCCCGGCCTAGTTATGCAATATAATGTAGTATGATGCCAGTTAAAAAACTAAACAAACATTACAATCTAATGAGGCCCAAACAGTAAGGTAGTTTGTATATTTCACACAATTCTCTGTTGATTTCCAGTCATAACTAAACATTATCATAACTGTGGGACACAGGCATCCAACTCCCAGACTACGAGCCACATTCGTCTAAGAGAGATATTACATCCTGCATGCAGAACCATTTGGAAAACATTGTTCACTTATCCCTGGTGACCACAGTAGTGTCACTGCAATAGGATGCATTGAATCAACCATTCTTACCAAGAGTGCAAACATTACCAATAATTAGAAATGAGAAATAATTTAACTTAACATGACTCAAAAAAATATACCACTTTAACTTCTAAACCATGCCTATACGAACTATCACATTAAAGATACATGATAACAATCAAAATGTAGGGTGTTAAAGTATCGAAAAAACTCACTGCACAATATCATCACGGTATTAAAGGCCTACTGAAACCCACTACTACCGACCACACAGTCTGATAGTTTATATATCAATGATGAAATCTTAACATTGCAACACATGCCAATACGGCCGGGTTAGCTTACTAAAGTGCAATTTTAATTTTTGCGCTAAATATCCTCCTGAAAACGTCTCGGTATGATGACGCCTGCGCGTGACGTCACGGATTGTAGAGGACATTTTGGTACAGCATGGTGGCCAGCTATTAAGTCGTCTGTTTTCATCGCAAAATTCCACAGTATTCTGGACATCTGTGTTGGTGAATCTTTTGCAATTTGTTCAATGAACAATGGAGACAGCAAAGAAGAAAGCTGTAGGTGGGAAGCGGTGTATTGCGGCAGGTGTTGTGCCGGATAACGCACCCCGCCGTAGAATGCACCCCCTGACTGTTGTGCCGGATAACACAGCCGGTGTTTCATTGTTTACATTCCCGGAAGATGACAGTCAAGCTTTACCATTGGCCTGTGGAGAACTGGAACAACAGAGACTCTTACCAGGAGGACTTTGAGTTGGATACGCAGACACGGTACCGTGAGTACGCATGCAGCTGCGGCTTCCAAACATTTGATCGCTTGCCCGTACGTGCGTGCCGCCATGTGCATGTCACGTACGTAACTTTGGGGACTATGGGGAAATATATGTGCTGTATGAACTTTGCGGAGGTGAACGGTACTTTGGGCTGTGGGATTGAGTGTGTTGTGCAGGTGTTTGAGTTGTATTGGCGGGTTATTTGGACGGGAGGGGGGAGGTGTTTGTTATGCGGTATTAATTTGTGGCATATTAAATATAAGCCTGGTTGTGTTGTGGCTAATAGAGTATATATATGTCTTGTGTTTATTTACTGTTTTAGTCATTCCCAGCTGAATATCAGGTCCCCCCCGCCTATCACAGCATCTTCCCTATCTGAATTGCTCCCACTGCCCTCTCGTCCTTCACTCTCACTTTCCTCATCCACAAATCTTTCATCCTCGCTCAAATTAATGGGGAAATCGTCGCTTTCTCGGTCCGAATCGCTCTCGCTGCTGGTGGCCATGATTGTTAACAATGTGCAGATGTGAGGAGCTCCACAACCTGTGACGTCACGCTACTCATCTGCTACTTCCGGTACAGGCAAGGCTTTTTTATCAGCGACCAAAACTTGCAAACTTTATCGTCGTCGTTCTCTACTAAATCCTTTCAGCAAAAATATGGCAATATCGCGAAATGATCAAGTATGACACATAGAATGGACCTGCTATCCCCGTTTAAATAAGAAAATGGCATTTCAGTAGGCCTTTAAGACCATGGTATGATATTGTTGTGGTTATATTTCCCCCAAAGAAATGACTTTAAAATGGTAGTGTGTAAAATTAAGTGGCATGAATGTTTAGGATAAACACACTTTGTAACCATATTTATTACCACAAACGTGTCTTTTTAGGTGCAAATAATAGTGCAGGAACATCCACTGTTTCAGGAAATTACATTAACAAAAAAATTACAGTTAAATGTCTTAAAGTGAATATGAATGTAAATATGTTTAAATCAATGAATGAAAATCAATAAAGTTCTCTTTAGTGTCTTTCAACTGTTACTTTATGAGAAGCAGTGTCCTCTACAGTGGACATGCTTGATATCAGTCTGTAAAAGGCTGATTCTCATAGAAGTTAACTAACAATACAACATTTAATATTGTTTAATACATCACACACGATTGTAGCTGAGATAGGCTCCAGCGCCCCCCGCGACCCCGAAGGGAATAAGCGGTAGAAAATGGATGGATGGACATCACACACTGATGTTTATCTTCGCTGGCTTCAAATATATCTTCTGGGTGACGGTTTATGAGGGGGGCAACTTGTCCAGGGTGTGCCGCCCCCCCCCCCCCCCGAGCGCAGCTGGATCGACGGAAAAGAAAGAACTCTTCAAGCAGAAACAAACATGAATGCAAATACATGCTCATTTCATCCGCACCAGTGTTGAAAAAGCCCTTCTTTGTCAATTGAATTCATAAAAATGCATGTCCACATAAAAACACATTCACCTGCTGCCAACAACATTTTGTCCAAGCCACATGACTGGCACATAACACTTGATCAAGATAGTGCTATATTTGATGTCCAATGGCCTTCAATCTATTTGATGCTACTTAAGATGGCCACAACATATCCAAAATGCATGAATTAAAATGAAGGCATTGTAATTGAATGTATATGCCAGCAAAGCCAATTCTAAAAAGTCCATAATGTAGTGGACAATTGGATATGCATATTTAAATTCTCGACTTGGGGGTCTACTTGTTCTGTGTATGACAAAACACTCTGACCACTGCAGTAAAGAGGACCCATGCGACTGATGGGCACTGACAGCACACTTACATATAACAAGACATTAATAGAAATGTCACTTAAAGCTTGCAAAAGCCCTTATCACCTGTCACTCTGACCAAACATCTGCTTTCCAATCCGTCTGAGTGCTCAGATAGGTAGCCCACCCTCCTAGCCAATCTCATCAGTGATGCATTGAAATTCAATCACTTGTATGGAATCAATGAGTTTGAGGAGAATTACCTGTGAAGATTAGAGCTGGAGGCAGCTGGAAAGCACGATCCCTAAATCATTCTGGCTTTTCTGTTTGTTTTTCCCACGCACTTTAGCTAAATAAGTAATTATAGTCACACAACCAATCTCGCCATGGCCGCTGCAAAACTAAAAAACACACCTGGACGAGCACCACAAACAACCCGCCTGATTAGAGCCGCACTAACTGCAAATAATGAATTTCTGCACTTTCACAATGAAATGTAGTAGAATTAAAACCTGAGGACGAGTCAAAATGCAATGAAAACCGGAGCCGAGACATTTGCAAACTCTACCGTATTTTTCAAACCATAGGGCACACCGGATTATAAGGCGCACTGACAATGAGTGTGTCCATTGATGTCTATTTTCATACATAAGACGCATTAAAGGGGTCATATTATGATTTTTGTTTACATTTAAAACACTTCCTTGTGGTCTACATAACATGTAAGTGTGGTTCTTTTGGTCAAAATGTTGCGTAGATTATGTCTTACAGACCATCTTCAAGCCGCCTTTAGGCCGTTTCCTCAAGATATGTTGTTTTGTGGGCAGCTTTTTTCAATAGCGTCTTCTCCCCGTCATCTGTTTTGTATCGGTGTTGTGTGCAAGGACAAGAGTCGAAGGAGGAGTGTCAAAAGATGTTTTAATGACATTCAGAATTTGCTAAAAACAACAACGGAGCAGTATCTTATTGTCTGTGGCTCACGAGTGCAACAACATCGGAAATGCGTCTCGTGAAGAACTGTCCGATATGAACCGTCCGATATAACTTAAAGGCCTACTGAAATGCGATTTTCTTATTCAAACGGGGATAGCAGGTCCATTCTATGTGTCATACTTGATCATTTTGCAATATTGCCATATTTTTGCTGAAAGGATTTAGTAGAGAACATCGATGATAAAGTTCACAACTTTTGGTTGCTGATAAAAAAGCCTTGCCTGTACCGGAAGTAGCAGACGAGTAGCGTGACGTCACAGGTTGTGGAGCTCCTCACATCTGCACATTGTTTACAATCATGGCCACCAGCAGCGAGAGCGATTCGGACCGAGAAAGCGACGATTTCCCCTTTAATTTGAGCGAAGATGAAAGATTCGTGGATGAGGAAAGTGAGAGTGAAGGACGAGAGGGCAGTGGGAGCGATTCAGATAGGGAAGATGCTGTGAGGGGCGGGTGGGACATGATATTCAGCTGGGAATGACTAAAACAGTAAAAAAACACAGGACATATATATACTCTATTAGCCACAACACAACCAGGCTTATATTTAATATGCCACAAATTAATCCCGCATAACAAACACCTCCCCCCTCCCGTCCATATAACCCGCCAATACAACTCAAACACCTGCACAACACACTCAATCCCACAGCCCAAAGTACCGTTCACCTCCCCAAAGTTCATACAGCACATATATTTCCCCAAAGTCCCCGAAGTTACGTACGTGACATGCACATAGCGGCACGCACGTACGGGCAAGCAATCAAATGTTTGGAAGTCGCAGCTGCATGCGTACTCACGGTACCGCATCTGCGTATCCAACTCAAAGTCCTCCTGGTAAGAGTCTCTGTTGTCCCAATTCTCCACAGGCCAATGGTAAAGCTTGACTGTCATCTTCCGGGAATGTAAACAATGAAACACCGGCCGTGTTTGTGTTGCTGCAGTCGGCCGCAATACACCTCTTCCCACCTACAGCTTTCTTCTTTGCTGTCTCCATTGTTCATTGAACTAATTGCAAAAGATTCACCAACACAGATGTCCAGAATACTGTGAAATTTTGCGATGAAAACAGACGACTTAATAGTTGGCCACCATGCTGTCCCAAAATGTCCTCCACAATCCGTGACGTCACGTGCTGACATCATCATACCGAGACGTTTTCAGCAGGATATTTTCGCAAAATTTAAAATTGCACTTTAGTAAGTGGCACGTGTTTTTAATGTTAATATTTCATCATTGATATATAAACTATCAGACTGCGTGGTCGGTAGTAATGGGTTATAGTAGGCCTTTAAGTTCCGTGGGTGAATTATGAAAACACTCTAAACCAGTAGTTTTTAGAACTTCCACAGTGAGTCTACTGACAAATATAATTTAGAAGTGTGCGCTACTTTACATTAGAAATGGCAACAACGGAGGATGAATGCGCCACAACAAGAGGATAGAAAAAAAAGGTGCTTATCGACTGCGGCGCAGACTACAATGGAGGAAGCGCGCAAATTTCCGGAACGTATGCAAATCCCAAATATACATCAGCAGGTACCATAAGACAAGTTGGTTTTGCATAATATTGCGACACGAAACGCCAGATAATGTCTCGTAATAGGTGCCATTTTGGGGTCCCTCCATGTTAATACTGGTATGCTAAAGCACAGTACGCCTGACTATGGTAGCCGTAATAAGCAAAAAATGAGTCGTACTAAAAAAAAAATTTTACTAAAACATTTCGGTATATTTTTAAGCACTATGTGTATCTTTCTATATTCTTAATGAAACATCAATGTTTTGGGCTTGCTTGTTTGTGTGTTTGCAATACACACTTACCTATAAAATTGCTTTGAGGCCGATAGCAACAACCAGAATTAATCTGTACATTAGGCGCAATAAGGCGCAATGTTGATAATTTGAGAAAATTAAATGATTTCAAGTGCGCTTTATAGTGCAAAATTACGGGAGTAGTGCATGGGCCAATGCAGAATGTGTTACATTTTTGGTACAGATTTGAATCAATCATAGGGGTGGAAGCAACACTACTTACATAAGGTTTTCTTATATCAGTACTCTTAGCATCAAAATGCATCAGAAATGCACTGTTTTTCAATATAGTTTCTCCTATATATGTTCACACAGTATCACTTTTGTGGTACTGAGTTTCAGTACCCATCCCTACTGATGACATCACCTGTCATTTTAATGATAACTCTAAATAGCGGAGCAACTCATTCAAATCTCTTAACTGCCAGTAAGTGGTACTTGAAAGTGACATTGAAAAGTTATCCAATCATTCTGTTCAGTCAGAAACTAGGATGTGCAGTACAAGGCTGAATTTGACGAATATTTTGGGAATGAATAGAATTGGCGCAAAAAAAAAAAATACAAAAATTATAATTGAAGTACAGTAGTACAGTGGCAGTATTTTGAGATGAGAGATGTCTCTGCTTTTTGTTACGATTTACGTTGCAAACAAAATTTGAGTAACGAGCCTCCCTGCTGCTAGTTGGCGTAGCAATGTCACAACGAACTCTGTAAGATCTGTCCCAAATTATCCGGTCTTACTCGCTAGCGTATAGCTAGATATCGATATCATTTTGTTTTCTAAATGTTGGAAATCTTTAGCAGCGGTCACTTCCACCATGCTTTACTGCTGGAGTCTGTGATGTACCGTATTTTCCGCACTATAAGGCGCACCTAAAAACCTCCAATTTTCTCAAAAGCTGACAGTGCACCTTATAATCCGGTGCGCCTTATATATGGACCAATATTGAGCCACAACTGGTCTCGCAACTACTGGATGCATAACGTAACCCCAGCCTCTACTGTAGTGTCTATTCCAGTGACGTGCGGTGAGGTTGATGGCTGGTGAGGCACTGACTTCATCACAGTCAGATTTACAAACATATGAACCCTAAAGAGTATCTTATTCACCATTTGATTGGCAGCAGTTAACGGGTTATGTTTAAAAGCTCATACCAGCATTCTTCCCTGCTTGGCACTCAGCATCAAGGCTTGGAATTGGGGGTTAAATCACCAAAAATGATTCCCGGGCGCGGCGCCGCTGCTGCCCACTGCTCCCCTCACCTCCCAGGGGGTGAACAAGGGGATGGGTCAAATGCAGAGGACAAATTTCACCACACCTAGTGTGTGTGTGACAATCATTGGTACTTTAACTTAACTTTAACTTTACACATACAAACTGTAGCACACACAAAAGCACATTTAATAAAAATCGTTATTATGGTCTTACCTTTACTTATAAATGAAGTCCATGCGCCGCTGTTGTGCTGGATTAATGAACCCCCTGACGGGAGTGTTATATCAACTAAAGCCCTCACTTAAACTTTCCACGTGCAAGATTGAATCTATTTAAAAAAGTGTAACCGAGGGTTTATAAATGTCGCCTATACTGTATGAAACTACAAAATAACAAACACGGAGGCTCCAGTTTACACGAGGACCACTTTATTTACATTCTTTCAAAAACCTACGCTCCACTCCAACGTGTCATCACTTCCGCTCTTTGCGCCTTCAAAAGAAGAGCTCAAGGCATATACTGTATAACAGCGCATAACAGGAACTTAACATCACAAAGAGGAAAGCCCATAAAAATAGGTTACAAAAGTTATTTAATAAGAAGCCAAAAAGTGCAAAAACAATAATGTTCGTGTTGGAGGAGTTGTGAATTAGGTACACCTGCAGTCTGCAGGTGTACCTACTGTTGTGGCCCTGCAGTCATTCACAACTCCTCCAACACGAACATTATTGTTTTTGCACTTTTTGGCTTCTTATGAAATAACTTTTTTAAATAGATTCAATCTTGCACGTGGAAAGTTTAAGTGTGGGCTTTAGTTGATATAACACTCCCGTCAGGGGGTGCATTCTACGGCGGGGGTGCAGGAGGCGGGATTACTGCGAGCCTCAGCCAGTGCGTCTTTTGCAGCCGTTTTATGATCGCTCAGCAAAATAAATAAGTTACACACATACACTTGTTGACAAAATACACTGTACATTATATACCTCAGCTAACTAAACTATGGAAATGTATAATATAATTCATATAGCAATACGGTCTCACTGCACAGCAGGCCAGCAGTTAGCCGAGTCCGCAATCAATGTTGAGGCACAACTGAGTGACGTGCCTCAACTGGCTGCTGATCACCGCACCGTCTCTTCTCAGTATTTAAACGGCAAATGTGAAAATTCAGCGATTTTGAATAAAAATAATCTAAAACTGGTGAAGTTAAATGGAAAATAACTTTATAGTATAATCACTGGATACATTTAACAATTTAATTCATTTTTTTTTCTTTTTACATTTTTTTTCTTTCCATCATGGCACGTGAGGCCCCGCCTCACCTGCCTCTAGTGACTGCACGTCACTGGTCTATTCTATGCGCCTTATAATGTGGTGCGCCTTATAATGCGGTGCGCCTTATATATGAACACAGTTTTAAATTGGCCATTCATTGAAGGTGCGCCTTATAATCCGGTGTGCTTTATATTGCGGAAAATACGGTATTCAATTGGCGCTGTTGACATTTGCTTCTCCACCCACGGCTCTACTTCCTACCAACGCCTGAACCTGCGGGGGGATACCGTGTTCAGGCAGTCTGTCTGAAAAGCGCCCACTCTTCTCGCCCACTACTCTGATTGTGGGAATTAGCATTACTAGCAATGTCTGCTTTCAACACCATTACTCACTATCCGGCAGTCAAAGATGTGAACATTGTTAACGTTCTCCCAGCCTTGTTGAGGCTATCTCCCTTCTCTAACTGCTCATTGTCCACGTTGGATCTAATGAGATGGCAAGACGTCAATAAGAACAGACCAAAAACTACTTAATATCCCATTCAGTCTGCTGAAAGAGACAAATGCTGTACATCAGTGGTTCTCAAACTTTTTTCATTAAGCACTACTTCAGAAAAAACTTGTCTCTCCAAGTATCACCATAATGACCAACAGTAAAATACAGTCGCATAGTGGGCCTAAGAATTCATTAAATCAGGGTCCCTGCAGGTTTCAACAAGCCAAATGTAAGACTTTTTTAGGACCATAATGAATACAATTTAAGACCAGTTTCACATTGATACAGGCAAAAAAGTACAAAAAATTGGAGGGCTGGAATTACTTGCAAAGTATATGAATTTATTCACAGCTCTTTCACATTGGAATACAAAACGCTTAACATAACTAAAAACACCAGAAACCTCTCTGTTGTGAACCAAGACTTGTTTGGAAGTCAGTATAAAAAAATTGCCAAACTATAACTTCTGACCGGGCAGCACAGTTAGTTCCGCTGTGTAGTTACGTTATAGCCAGAGGTGTGGACTCGAGTCACATGACTTGGACTCGAGTCAGACTCGAGTCATGAATTTGATGACTTTAGACTCGACTTGACAAAATGTAAAGAGACTTGCAACTCGACTTAGACTTTAACATCAATGACTTGTGACTTCACTTGGACTTGAGCCTTTTGACTTGACATGACTTGACATGACTTGCCACTTTCCCCAAAATCCAAAGCTTAAAAAGTTATTTGGGAGCGCTCCGTATTTTTCATTTTCTTCGTCCGTCTATCAGCGTGTTGTTCCTGTCAGCTGGTGTGCTGTCAGTACAACAGCCAATCAAATTAGATCTACGTTGTTTTCATCACACAGCATTCATCCAATCAAATTGCAGGAGAACCAATGAGGAAGAGTTGTCCAACAACGTGCCAGTGAGAAACAATTATGTTAAAGTTGGTTTCGTTTGGGTATAAAAACTACAACTTGGTCAACAAAAAACGAATTGCCGTATGCAAATCACGCAGTTCGAATATTACAGACGGAGACGCAACAACTTCCAACTTCGTTCGACATTTGAAGTTGCACAAAGAAGGGTAAGTTTTGAATGTAAGATAACGTTTATTAGCTAAGTAACGTGACTTTTATTTGCTGTGTAGTTAAATCAGTGAGGCTGCAAACTCACTGCTAACGTTATAACCATAGACATCTTATAAGTAGACGCAGCATAGAGCGCTACTGCCTACTGGCGCAGACGAGACGCGGAGCCGCCATCTTGGAGTGGTGATCCGCTCCACTCAGTGCAATTCATTTGGCAGGAGCGATGAACTGTCAGCGCATTTAATTCATCTTACCTCACTGAATACCACTGATTTTCACGGGCCTTTTTGTCATACGTGTAGCTATGATAACAGACACATGTTTTGGCGTGTTTTATTATTCATAGTTTGCTTAACAGTAATATAATATTCTTATACGCTATAAATGACCAGACGTCCGAGATCAAAACTGGGAATATAATCCCAGAGAAGGGGGAAAAAAACGGTAAACTATTTTTAAGTTGAAGAAACAATATGATTAGGTTATATATACATGCGTATATCCTACATAAACAATGTATGAATACATTAGATATCTATATATCTTAGGGACCTATAGACTGTATCTCTGTTGCTGCAGCAGCAGAGAGTTTATTCTGTCTTGACACTTTGTATTGATATTTTCTATTACATTCTTCCCTTAAATGATCATGTTTGCAGTGATTGTTTTATATGTATTATTTTATGTAAGTCGCTTTGGATAAAAGTGTCTGCCAAATACTTAAACATATATAAACACCTGAAAGTCTTCATATCAGCTAAAACCACCAATCTGTTTCACTGGATTCGGAATAAAACCAAATTCTGTTTAACCCAACAATGTTAGTATTTGAATATTGTTACTTGAAGACTTATTCCTGGTTACAATTATACTGTTAAAAAAGTATTGTCTTATACTTTGCCTAAAATGAGAATGCATCATAATCAGTGGCGGCTGGTGAATTTTGTTCTTGGTGGGGCTGAAAGTTTGTAAACCAAACCCCGGTAGGGGCGTCATCCTCCCCCAGAAGATTTCTTTGTGATTTTCACATACAAATATTGAAGATCTTTGATCCTTCTCAACTCTGTGCTAATATTCTTTTCACAAAATACAACCAATAGTACGTTAATGTTAAATCTTACTTGTGAAAAGTAGTCCCCCGATTCCTATTTTCAACAGTCCGCTCATTTGAGCAGGAAAACGCTGAACACCATCTTTGTTTTCTACCTGTCAACTGTCAGTTTAGCATCTTTGTTTTCTACCTTTCAACTGTCAGTTTAGGCTGCTCGCCGGCTCCTCATCAGCACTTCAAGATGGCGGCCAAATTGCTCACGTCACAGCAACCAATGCTGCGTCTACTTATAAGACGTCTATGGTTATAAAGTCATTGCAAACACGGCAATCTGTTGCATCCACTGCAGTTCGCTACCTTATTCATACTTTTTGTCAAGTGATTTTTTTTTAAGCAGGGTTGCATGAGGTACCTATACATAACGTTACGTTAGTCAATGTATCACACACAGTAACATTATGTTAGTCAATGTATCACACACAGTAACGTAACGTTAGACGGCGGTCAGCAGCACCGCATATTTTAGCCACCTACAAAAAGACAAACATAGTCAAATAAAGGTCAGTTAAAATGTATACTATATTAAGAATATGTGTACATATTACATAGGGTCCTGACATCTAAAAAGTACAACTCTGTTCATTGTTATGTTCATATATTTGTTATGTTTTTCATGTGTACGCACACATAAACACACATACAGTATGAGATGAGATCAATGAGATAAGGTAAGAACAGGATAGAAACTGCTGTGGAACTAGTTACAATGCAATATGCCATGGAAATACAATGTTAACACTTTGGTGCAAATAAGTACAGTTGCACTTGTTTTTTTCAAATGTGTTTATTCTGTAAAGGAATGAGTTACATGTTTAAAATGACTGGTTAATAGTGCTATTTTGAAGTGCAATGTCAGCACTATCTTTTTCCTTGCAATTTCAAATGCACTTGTTTTAATAAATAAATACAGCGTTTTAAAAGCATACACAGTCTGTGTAAATATATTAGTCTGTGGTTAAACGACTTGAAAGGACTCGAAACTCAAAATGCAGGACTTGGGACTTGACTTGAGACTTTCCAGTCTTGACTTTGGACTTAACTCGGACTTGCCCTGTCTTGACTCGGGACTTGACTCGAGACTTGAGGGTAAAGACTTGAGACTTACTTGTGACTTGCAAAGCAATGACTTGGTCCCACCTCTGGTTATAGCATCCTCAAAACTCGACACATTTCAAAGCGAGACTGATGTTTATGCATGTTTTAAATAAAAGTAACGTCAATAGATTTGTAAGACCTTTTATGAGATTTTAGGATAATTTTAAGGCCTTAAATTCAAATTATTGGAATTAAGACTTTTTTTTTTTACTTTTTAAGACCCCGCGGATGCCCTGTAAATACTAGGCAGAGGTTTTGTTTAACAAGTGTATTTAATATTTGTGGCCACTGTAACATTACACACAGTTTGAACGGTAACAATATAGGAAAACAAAACACTGTACTTTAATAAAGTAATTCTTTGGCGTACAACTATAAGGACCCCGCGTACCACTAGTGGTAGAAACACCAGTTTGAGAATAACTGCTGTATATTATTATTAGACTCCTCAAAAAACTACTGTACCATATTTTCCAGACTATAGGGCGCACCGGATTATAAGGTGCACTGCCGATGAATGGTCTATGTTTGATCTTTTTACATATATAAGGCACACCATATTATAAAGCGCATTAAAGGAGTCATATTATTATGATTTTTTTTCTAAATGTAAAACACTTCCTTGTGGTCTACATAACATGTAATGGTGGTTCTTTGGTCAAAATGTTGCATCGATTATGTTTTACAGATCATCTTCAAGCCGCTTTCTGACAGTCGCTTCAGGATGCGCCGTTTTGTGGGCGGTCTTATTTACATGACTCACCTTAGGCAGCGTCTTCTCCCCGTCATCTTTGTTTTAGTGGTGTAGCGTGCAAGGACGGGAGTGGAAGAAGTGTCAAAATATGGATTTAACGGTTTTAATGACATTTAGACTTTACTTAAATCAATAACAGAGCAGCATCTCCTCATCCGGAAACAACAACATCGTGAAAAACCGTCCGACCGGACCTCTAATAACTAAAGTTTCTCGGGTGAATAATGTAAACTCACTACACCGGTATGTTTTAGCGCTTTCACGGCGAGTTTACTGACAGATATAAGTAAGAACTTTACACTACTTTATATTATAAATGGCAACAGCCGAGGATGAATGTCCCATAATAAGAAGATAGAGAAAAATAAGAAGCTTATCGACTATGGTGTCGCCACGGACTACAAAGACGGAAGTGCGCAAT
Source organism: Nerophis lumbriciformis (assembly GCF_033978685.3). Classification (NCBI taxonomy): domain Eukaryota; kingdom Metazoa; phylum Chordata; class Actinopteri; order Syngnathiformes; family Syngnathidae; genus Nerophis; species Nerophis lumbriciformis. The sequence goes on from NC_084549.2 coordinate 28,636,029, forward strand.
TTTTCAGGATTTATGCAGACCCCAAATACAGATCAGCAGATATCAGAAGGTAAGAAAAGTTGCTTTTGTATAATATTGCGAAACAAAATGCCAGATGATAGGTCTTACCTTATACACACACCATAATAATACTTGTATGTTGTTGTCATATTGCCATCATAGTGCAGCCTATACTTATCTTAAGTTTGACTGGTCACACTTATCATTACACTATGTACCAAATAAAATTGCTTCAAGGTGGGTAAGATCAACCAAACGTATTCCTTACATTAGGCGCACCGGATTATAAGGCACATTGTTGAGTTTTGAGTGAAAAAAAGGATTTTAAGTGTGCCTTATAGTCCAGAAAATACGGTAGTTGTTAGTAGTACATTTTATTTGAATTTTTCAAACAACATTTCTAATCTAAAAGTTTGTTTTTCATTTTAAAAGGCTGTTTTGGAAGGAGCAAGTACCGATTAAAATTAATTACAATTCATTTCAATGGGGTGATACTGATTTTGAGTGTTTTGAGTTACGAGCTCGGTCATAGAAGCTATAAGTAAGTTGTGGTACTACTGTACATCTAAAACTGTCCCAAGGCTTCAATTACCAATTACACTGTGTGCATTGTCGTCGTGATATGTGCAATAGGAATTGCGTCATTTCAGTCACTTTTTGCAAATGACTGCACCAACTATACATTGTGACTAATTGTGTGTACATATCCACCTATATGTGTGCTCTCATAGTAGCACAGACTGAAGCGATTGTGTAACATCTGCCTGTGTTTTTGTTTGCTTTGGTGCACATTCGGGGTTGAACAGTGACAGCATGCTCCCCAGACAGAACTTGCTTGTCTTAGCTAACACCTCATTTGGGACCCGGGGCACCCCCTCAGGAGAAACCTAGACTTCTGAGTGTTCCATTATGACTGGAACAGCCCACTGGCAATAAGTAAATGGGTGCACCTGTGGGGTTTAAAATTCACAAGTGCAACATGTGTCATATTCCACAGGGCGCTGTTGAAATGACCAAAGAAATCCTGGCTCGGAGAGGGCTAGAATACAGCTTGGAAATTGCTCACTGCATGAAAAGTAAACAAAAATGCGCTTCCCTCCAACCTCTGCAAAGCATACGAGCCTCCACACAGCAATCAAAAGACAAATCTAAAGAAGTGCCCTGTATTTTCAAATGATGCCACAAGGCTTTGAAGTTTTCTGTCTTCGGTGTATTAAAATCATGTCCAAAAATTCAGTGGAGTCTTGTCTGCTGCTCTTTAAACTCGGCCATCTGAGGCTGCATGTCCATGCGGTTGGAGGTGACTAAGCCCAGTCACCATGGAAACATGGTTGATTGAACAAAGGCAGATATTTTGTTGAGCTTGAAGGGGCAAGGTCAGCTGGCCATGTGATATACTGGAGGGCAGTGTAGTAGGTTAGCGTTGGGGGGGTCGAGTAGTCTCAAACTTCTTTCACATGATCCAGAATGTGAGCCAGGAGCAACAGTGAGAAGACTTTTCTTTAGTGGAAAACTTTTTTTTGCTTTTTAGTCAAAAGGTGAACTGATGGTTGTATATGTGAGAAGGAGCAAGTGCTATTATGCAATGTGTAATGGAATAGGCAAATAGAAAGGCTAAACATACATCTAAAGACCAGGGTTGTACGGTATACAGGTATTAGTATAGTACCGAGATACTAATGAATCAATGAACCGTGCTGTAGTTTATCTTCAGACCCGGCCAATTCTAAAGCGCCAGAAAAAAACACTACACACCAAGTTTTTGTACGATAGTCACACGTCACAGCATTGTTGTATAGACTTTGAAACCGCAATACCGCAGTATCTACAATACCGATACAGCCCTAGGAAGTATCAATACTTTTGACAACTTTTGGTCAAACATTGCAATAGTTAGCCATATCAATAGATTGTAATACTCCTATATTCTATTATACTGATCATAATTTTCCTTGCATTGATTGATTGATTGAGACTTTTATTAGTAGGTTGCACAGTGAAGTACATATTCCGTACAATTGACCACTAAATGGTAACACCCGAATAAGTTTTTCAACTTGTTTAAGTCGGGGTCCACTTAAATTGATTCATGATACAGATATATACGATCATATATACTATCATCATAATACAGTCATCACACAAGATAATCATCAGGGTGTATACATTGAATTATTTACATTACTTACAATTCGGGGTGTGGGGGGCGGGGGGGTTAGGTTTGGTTGTTATCATCAGTCATCAACAATTGAGAACAGAGAAATGGATATTGAACCAGTGTAGGTCTGACTTGGTAGGATATGTACAGCAAGTAGTGGACATAGAGAGAGAGAGAGAGAGAGAGATCAGAAGGCATAAGAAAAATATCTGCATTTTATTGTTTACATTTGATTATTAACAACAATCCGGGGAGGGTGTTAGTTTAGGGTTGAAGTTGCCTGGAGGTGTACTTTTATTGCGGTTTTGAAGGAGGATAGAGATACCCTTTCTTTTATACGTGTTGGGAGCGCATTCCACATTGATGTGGCATAGAAAGAGAATGAGTTAAGACCTTTGTTGGATCGGAATCTGGGTTTAACGTGGTTAGTAGATCTCCCCCTGCAGGGTACAATATTATTGAAATCTAATATTGGACTGGCGGTAGAAAATGGATGGATGGATGGAATACGTTTTTGATTATTTTAAAATGTGCATGAAATAAGCACTGAACCCAGTGAAACCTTACAAAAAGAGTTTATCGGTTGCAAAAATTGGATCCAGACTCAGGCAACCAATTATAGCATCTGTACAGTTAACTTAGATACACACTTGTGAATATAGAGAAAGGGGGAAGAGAAGCTTTCTCGAGGGAATTGTAGATAATTCCCAATTGAGCATATGTGCCCTACACCCACAAGCATGCACGCACACACTAACAGAGAAGAAACAAGACCAGGGCCATTCATTATTGAGTTGCTGAACCCTAATTAAGTGGGGTGGAACAAGCACACGCAGGTGCGGATTGCACCTGGTTCGCAAAAAAAACCTTCACGTTTCCATGTTGTCATGCTCACCCACACTGCAGCTGAGATGCGACTTTCTGCCCTCACCTCAAACATCGTGAAATATTCTGCTCTTCCTACTCCATCCCCCAAGCCCAACAGAAAGTGAGGAATTTGGCGGGATGGGACGAGCAACAGAAGTCAATCCACACCAGGGAAAGACCCTTTTCCTCCTTGACTGGCAGGTTCATTCCGGTTGGGTGGCTCCAAAGTCTCAGCTCACACATATACAGTACGCACAAAAATATGTAAAGGGCAGTTACTGTTGGGAATGTAAAAACACAGCTGTTATCCCTCTTTGAGATTTAAATACACAAACAGTCATGCAATATTCTATGCCAGTGAACTTCCCAAGTAAGTATGCTCCTCTAATCCAGCAGGAGACAACTTCCATATACAGTCGTGGTCAAAAGTTTAGAACATAATGTCATGGCTGTCTTGAGTTTCCAATAATTTCTATAAACTCTTATTTTTTGTGATAGAGTGATTGGAGCACATACTTGTTGGTCACAAAAAACATTCATGAAGTTTGGTTATTTTATGAATTTATTATGGGTCTACTGAAAATGTGACCAAATCTGCTGGGTCAAAAGTATACATACAGCAATGTTAATATTTGGTTACATGTCCCTTGGCAAGTTTCACTGCAATAAGGCGCTTTTGGTAGCCATCCACAAGCTTCTGGCAAGCTTCTGGTTCAATTTTTGACCACTCCTCTTGAAAAAATTGCTGCAGTTCAGCTAAATGTGTTGGTTTTCTTTAGCATTGTCTACATGTTCTCAATGGGGTTTAAGTTACTTCTTGCATGGAAGCCTCTCAGTCCATGGCGATGCAAAACACGCTTGACTGTGGACACTGACACCTGTGTTCCAGCAGCTTCCAAATCATTGCAGACCTGCTTTTTGGTGGTTCTCGGTTGACTCTTGATCATCCTGACCAATTTTCTCTCAGCATCAGGTGATAGCTTGCGTTTTCTTCCTGATCGTGGCAGTGACAAAACTGTGCCATGCACTTTATACTTACGAACAATTGTCTGCACAGTTGCTCTTGGGACCTTAAGCTGCTTTGAAATGGCTCCAAGATCACGTTTTTTTCAGATCTGTGCCGAGTTCCTTTGACTTTCCTATTGTCGCGCTTGTAACCGAGTCCAATGACTGCATCACATGAGCCCTATTTAAATGGGCTCAGAGATGTCAACAGAGGTTGTCAATCATAATCACTCACATGAGGTTAAGAGACCATGCCATGGAGCTAATTTGATTTGATTGTAACTTTTGTACATCACCAAAATTGATAATGTATGTTGCTGTATGTATACTTTTGACCCAGCAGATTTGGTCACATATTCAGTAGAACCATAATAAATTCATAAAAGAACCAAAGCTCATGAATGTTTTTTGTGACAAACAAGTATGTTCTTCAATCACTCTATCACAAAAAAATAAGAGTTGCAGGAAATATTGGAAACTGAAGACAGCCATGACATTATGTTCTTTACAAGTGTATGTACATTTTTGACCACGACTGTAAATGTACAGTACGCTTGTTACAACAACCCAACAAATGCCTTCATAACTGGCTACATTCCAGTTTGGGACTTCACCTGTTGCTATGAAGCACAAAAAAATCAAAGTCCGTCCGCATGTCACTTGTTCTGTGTGTATGTGAGGGAGCGAGATTTAGAGGGAGCATGTGTTTCATCAGTTGCTGGCGCTTGTTTGAACGGAGCCGCGATGAAAGCCTAGACAAACACAAGGGAATGTAAACGGAGGAGTAAAGTCAACAGACAGGACCTCGACTGTCAGGCAACCCTGACAGAGGCCACGCCTTTCAAAATTGCACTGGTCTAGTAAGTCTTCATGCTGCTCATGGACAAAAGTGAAAAGTCTTTGCGTCCCTGGTCGATAGGAGAACCGCTGAAATGGCAGGGAGAGGGAAAAAAAAACAAGCACATAAAGAAATATTATTGAGAACTGAGACTTAAAAAGTTAATGGGTACTAACTGTACATAATACACTACAAATTAGTATGTATCTATAATTGTTATTTGACATCACATGGACAAAGATATGCAACAGTTGAGCTGTTTGGCCACAATACCCAGCAATATGTTTGGAGGAGAAAAGGTGAGGCCTTTAATGCCAGGAACACCTGACCTACCGTCAATCATGGTGGTGGTAGTATTATGCTCTGGGCCTGTTTTGCTGCCAATGGAACTGGTGCTTAACAGAGAGTAAATGGGAAAATGAAAAAGGAGGATTACCTCCAAATTCTTCCGGACAACCTAAAACCATCAGCCCGGAGGTTGGGTCTTGGGCGCAGTTGGATGTTCCAACAGGACAATGACCCCAAACACACGTCAAAAGTGGTAAAGGAATGGCTAAATCAGGCTAGAATTGAGGTTTTAGAATGGCCTTCCCAAAGTCCTGACTTAAATGTGTGGACAATGCTGAAGAAACAAGTCCATGTCAGAAAACCAACACATTTAGCTGAACTGCACCAATTTTGTCAAGAGGGGTGGTAAAAAATTCAACCAGAAGCTTGTGGATGGCTACCAAAAGCGCCTTATTGCAGTGAAACTTGCCAAGGGACATGTAACCAAATATTAACATTGCTGTATGTATACTTTTGACCCAGCAGATTTGGTCACATTTTCAGTAGACCCATAATGAATTAATAAGAGAACCAAACTTCATGAATGTTTTCTGTGACCAACAAGTATGTGCTTTAATTACTCTATCACAAAAAAATAAGAGTTGTAGAAATGATCGGAAACTCAAGACAGCCATGACATTATGTTCTTTATGTATGTAAACTTTTGACCATGACTGTAGCTATACTGTTGATATTATAATTGTTCAAGTATTTATGGGCTTGTCATGTACTGTAAATGCAGCAGAAGGTCAAATAGCAAATTAGGCGGAGCAAACAGATATCCCTGTTCCAAGTCCAAACTACTGTGTTCCCATTCATTTTTTATGTGGGAAGCCTATAGCCATGAATCCCAATTGATTCAATGTGCTCAGACATTTCCCTTTTACCAGCGCTAAAGAAGGCATGAGCACTAATCCTTTGGGGTTATATGAAGCCTCCTCTGGGGTTTCTGTATCCTAAGAGTGTTGGGGGTTGGTTGCTTTTGCAGTGCAACTTTTTTTGTACAGTATTTGGCAGAATGTTGGTTCAACTCTCACAAACTTCGGTAATATATTCCAACTGAGAAAAGTCATGCGATGCTTAAGCAAAAATACTGGATTTCTGCTAAAAGTCAAGGCGTCCCATGGCAGGCAATGACCTCCTTTTGCACAATTGCACAATATTACTCTACTACTAAAACCCCACCACATCACCTTGCTTTGTAGCTCAATGCAAGCAAAATTCACAATGTGAAAGTATATACAGTATATTAATAAAATCTAAGGGATCATTTTTTCCAAATCGTATATGCTGAATCCCTGTGGTGTGAACGGTAGACGTGTTGTCTTTCATGGCAGGGAGCATGGGTCGATTCCCAACCAGGGTTTCATCAGGAAGGGCATCAATGCAATTGACTCTTTGTGGTGACCCCTAACAGGGAAAGTCATACAGCCGTACAGTGGGCATTGTGTGCTTTAACACTGAGAAACTGAGAAATGACTGCAAGATTTGTCATACAAGGTACAAAGAAAGCCGGGAAGACTAGAATGACAAAGAGAGCGCTCAATGACTTTTCTGGTCGATTAGTGTACGCCACGTCTTTTGTTAAATTTGTGAATGAACACAAGCGCTTGTGTAAATATTTCATGTTTCAATGTGTAAACGTGCAGCTTATAGACTTGTACACAATAAAATATGTCCAAATATTTTAGGTGCACACTGTAGCTCCGGAAATTACGGTATATAATATTATTATTATTAATAATATTATTATTATTTATACTCAATAGGGAGGAGCCATATGGCCTAAAATCTATGTTGTCATATATATCACTACTATTAATCTATTTACTCATTTACTGTTAATATCTACCGGTAGTTAATTTTTGTCTGAAGATAGTTTTACACTTCTGTTAACAAACAGGCATGTATTCTTCTGTTGTTTGGATGCTTTACATTAGTTTTGGACGATACGACAAATTTGGATATCGATTCGATACCAAGTAGTTGCAGGGGAGAATTGGTTGCACCAATGCCGAAACTAACACAAAAATTTTTCAAGATGATTAAATGTTTATATTATTTTGATCAATGCAAATTATCAATTACAATGAGACAAAAACACAGGATGGCGGTGTAATATCAATTAAATATTTCATATATTTCCTTCTACTGGCTCCGATTTAAATTCTTTAAAAGGGACAAGCGGTAGAAAATGGATGAATGGATGGATGGATGGATGGACAGTCCTGTGACTTATTTGCTGATTTTGTAAACAATAACATTGACAACATATTTTTCTCGATTAATATCACAATTTTTTTAATATATTTTTTTTACATTTAAGGGGATTGTCATGTGCAGGATTATACCGATTACCGCATCACTACTGTTTACTACTGCAGTATTTTGTAACAGACATTTCCACCATCTTTGATTAAGGTAATATATGCTAAAAGCTGACATATGGGGCAGCACGGTGGAAGAGGGGTTAGTGCGTCTGCCTCACAATACGAAGGTCCTGAGTAGTCGTGAGTTCAATCCCGGCCTCGGGATCTTTCTGTGTGGAGTTTGCATGTTCTCCCCGTGACTGCGTGGGTTCCCTCCGGGTACTCCGGCTTCCTCCCACCTCCAAAGACATGCACCTGGGGATAGGTTGATTGGAAACGCTAAATTGGCCCTAGTGTGTGAATGTGAGTGTGAATGTTGTCTGTCTATCTGTGTTGGTTCTGCGATGAGGTGGCGACTTGTCCAGGGTGTACCCCGACCTTCCGCCCGAATGTAGCTGAGATAGGCTCCAGCGCCCCCCGCAACCCCGAACGGAATAAGCGGTAGAAAATGGATGGATGGATGGGCTGACATATGGTAAATTCATATGGTAAACGGGTTATACTTTTAGGCCCCATCTACACTAAGCTAAGGTTATCCAGGGTAAATCCCACCTAACCTTATCCGTGTCCACACACACACAATGGTCGTTTAAGACCCCCTTACCCCCTCCGTCTGCCGGCGCAATGCGACCTAGTACGCATGCGTGAAAAAAATGTGCGCGTCATAGTCACCTCTGACCTGGAAGTGTATCCTTACCCAGTGTTTCAATGTAGACTATTGCCACATTTCTTTTAACAGTAAACCTTGCTTGCCTCACCATCAGCAGCTGTTAGACTATTGTAGTGAATCACACCTGAGCCATCATGCATGAATCATGTCTTTAATGGACGTGTCAAAGTAAACAATGTAATAAAGAACATTTGACAACAATCATAGATATCTGTTCAGGACACTGTGCTTGTAGGCTGAAATTGGCGGTCGTACTTGACGGCCACAACCACTTCATGGCTTCACAATAGTTATGGCGTATAAAACTAGACGTTGAGTAATCCCTCGACATACATCGCAGACAATAACTAGTAATAGTCTGCTTTGCCAGTCCAAATGTATTCGCTGTTTTTCGTAGTCTGTCGTATCCCATTTGACAAATGGACAATGTTTTTCACTCAGTAGAATCACAGCTGACCTGGAAATTCTAAAGTTCTCTTGCCGTTCCTCTGACACAACACACTTGGTGACAAACATATCCCACCAGGCTGCCGTTCTTCCAGGGCTTATCCAAAACCATCGCTCATCCGTCTATGTTGCCGTCTGAGATGTGTTGTATCCGAAACAGCTGCAATCGCGCGTTTGCTTCTCTTAAGGTATTTATGTGTGATTTCCACACAGGCATATCTGGATGACTCGCCTCCATCTTTCTGAAATCACTTCCTGTCTTTCTGGCGTCACTTCCTCTCCGAATTCAGTTTGTAAATGATCAATGAGTCCATACAAAGCTAAGAGCCGGAGATTCAAGAAATAGACGGCGCACTTACCCGTGTAAAGAATTGTCAGAGGAGGGGGACCTTAAACTCTGATTTAGTGTGGTTGAAATGAGGTTTAGGCTTTTGATTGATTGATTGAAACTTTTATTAGTAGGTTGCACAAAGAAGTACATATTCCGTACAATTGACCACTAAATGGTAACACCTGAATACGTTTTTCAGCTTGTTTAAGTCGGGGTCCACTTAAATTGATTCATGATAGAGATATATACTATCAAATATATACTAAGATCATAATACAGTCATCACACAAGATATATTTACATTATTTACAATCCGGGGTGTGGGATATGGAGGGGGGGTTAGGTTTGGTTGGTATCAACACTTTAGTCATCAACAATCAGCATCAACAATTGCATCATCAGAGAAATGGATATTGAAACAGTGTAGGACTGACTTGGTAGGATATGTACAGCAAGTAGTGGACATAGAGAGATCAGAAAGTATAAGAAAAAGTGTCTACATTTGATTGTTTACATTTGATTATTTACAGTCCGAAGAGGTACTATGAGGACGGGAGGGTGTTAGTTGAGGGTTTTAGTTGCCTGGCGGTGTTCTTTTAGTGCGGTTTTGAAGGAGGATAGAGATGCCCTTTCTTTTACACCTGTTGGGAGTGCATTGGCTAAATAATTATTCGTTCAAGGGGTTATCCGGCTTAGTGTAGACATAGCCTCAGTGTTAGGTTTAGGAAATATGGGCTTGGAGCGGGACAAAAAAGTAAATTTTGTGCTCATTGGGCGGCAAACAGAAGGCCCTGACGTCACCAGTGGGACGTCACAAATGTGGCAAAATCCAAACGGCTACTCTGGAGTAATGATGAAGGAAGGCAAGATTGTTTTATAAATATCAACGCAAGGCCTCCATGGTTTGATTTCAAATTTTCAGGACATATGCAGAGCCCAAGTACACAACAACATCTACAAATAGGTAAGAAAAGTTGGTTTTGCATAATAGGGCCGTAGAATGCCGGAGGGCTGAACTGGGGCTAAACAGATTTCTGACAGCGCTACAGCCCCCTGCTACCTCTGTGATTATATAAAAATACTGTAAATAAAACTTGTAGAATGACTAGTGTGTGCATGTAGAGTGCATCACGCAAGTGCAGTGCATTCAGAAAAAAAGATCCTCCATCACCTTGACGCTGTCACTGCTGATGTGATTCACACCTTAACACATACACCTCTTATTGCTGAGTGTTAACCTCAGAAATACCGCCGCGGGTTAGCATAGAGGGTCTTACTCCAATTTCTCCTAGTTTTACATCCAGCATGTCATTCACAACTCTGCCACAAGCACCTTATAACCTCATGTCAATAGGTGTGCAGGTGATATCAGAATGCCTCTTTCAGAAAAGTCATAACGGTCCCTCACCTCAACTCTCAGTTCTCCCATCATCACTTCCTTTAGACTTCCTTTGAAGGTGGAGAAGAAAGACATTCGATAGTCAGCTCTCAGTGAGTGCCAAAGCACAGTTGTCAGACGGAGGCGTAGACACCTTCTCGTGTTGGGCTGGCTGGAGGTGTTGCCTGAAAACACCTTCAGACCATGTTAAATGCTAATTAAGTGCAGCGGGTTCCGCGGCTTTAACAATAGCTTGACAACTTAGCGCCTCAGTGGGACAGTGCAGCAAAATTCCAGTAAGAACGTGGACTGAAGCTTGGTCTAATATGGAGACGATTTTGCAAAATTGGCACTGGGAACAAAAAGAAAGCTGAACAATCCTTAAAATTGGTTGTTTTTTTTAGATGTAACTCATAAGGCGAAACACAGTCATCCAGATCAGTGAGAAAAAACTAATCCAGCGTTACTTTTTGGCACAGATAAGTGAACACTTTGATCACAATCATGTCACCTCTGTGCGACGAGACCTCCTTTCTTCTTTACACCACCCCTCCCTTTCCTTTTACTCAAAACACTGTTGTCTAACATGTCTACATCCTGTGTTCGCTCCAATCTGCACCACCATTACGAGTGCCGGAGTTTTGTAGGATCTATTTTATCTTATCAAGAACAGCAAAGACTTGGTTTGTGGCGCTAGATAACGTTAGGCCCCGACTTCCTGCTCATGACCTTTTTTTATGAGGCTCCTGAGAACGTTAACACTGAAGCAGACCGAGGCACTATAGATTCACCTGGACACAGGAATGTGAAGCAGACATGCGTCGAGTTCAAGATAAATGCTTCCGTTTGACTGAAGAAGTGATCCAATAACTCCTAACAGTAGCTCCTTTGAATTCCTTCTAAGTCCATAACAAGATCTGATAGCTCAGTTACAGCTCTTATTACCAAATCTGTGTTATATGTGTTTTATGTTGCACGATTGCACCAAGAAAAACCCTTAGTTTGTGAACCCGTTCTCAAACAATGGCAATAAAACGATTCTGATTCTGATACTAAGTTGGGTGATTATGGATTTAGTAGCAGAACAGTATTGAGTGAATTGATTGAAACTTGTATTAGTAGATTGCACAGTGAAGTACATATTCCGTACAATTGACCACTAAATGGTAACACCCAAATAAGTTTTTCAACTTGTTTAAGTCGGGGTCCACTTAAATTGATTCATGATACAGATATATACTATTGGTACATATGTACAGCAAGTAGTGGACACAGAGAGAGATCAGAAATTATAAGAAAAAGTGACTACATTTGATTGTTTACATTTGATTATTTACAATCCGAGGAGGTATGATGAGGAAGGGAGGGTGTTAGTTTAGGGTTGAAGTTGCCTGGAGGTGTTCTTTTAGTGCGGTTTTGAAGGAGGATAGAGATGCCCTTTCTTTTACACCTGTTGGGAGTGCATTCCACATTGATGTGGCATAGAAAGAGAATGAGTTAAGATCTTTGTTAGATCGGAATCTGGGTTTAACGTGGTTAGTGGAGCTCCCCCTGGTGTTGTGGTTATGGCGGTCATTTACGTTAAGGAAGTAGTTTGACATGTACTTCGGTATCAGGGAGGTGTAGCGGATTTTATAGACAAGGCTCAGTGCAAGTTGTTTTACTCTGTCCTCCACCCTGAGCCAGCCCACTTTGGAGAAGTGGGTAGGAGTGAGGTGTAAACATGTTACAAAAAAAGAAAAAATGCTTCAATTAGTTCCATAAATCATCTATGTCCTGATGTGACAACACTGTATGATAATTATTTCTTTGTATCTTCTTTACTGTGCTGATGAGTGCAGTGGGGGAGAGTGCTTTATCTAATCTGATCACAGAGCATTGTGTTTGGGGTCATTAACCTGTGGGAGGTCCTAAGGCTGACGAGTAAGCTCCTACCCCCCTCCACCTTTTTTTTTTACAGAAGTCGCTCATCCCCGTGTTCCTATATCTCAGCAGACTTCACAACAGCAGCCACAAAAACAACCAAAGAAAACAAAAGACGGGGGGGGAACAGGCGACTGTGCTATTTGCATGGCTTGTTATTCTTCCACAAACACAGCCTAAATGACTGCTGACCAAGGTCCCTGGGCTCGCCGAAGCAGCAGGATGTCGGCCCCTTCGGTCTCTCAGTTGTTATTGTTGTCTCTTTTTTCTCTTTCTGGGCGGCAGTCAGTCCCAAGAGATGAAAGGGTCAACTTGTCTCTCAGCATCTGGGATCTGCATTTAAAAAGACTAGTTTTGTACAGTGTGGAGGAGTTTCAGACCCTCTCTACTTTAAGCCGGATAACTCATTAAACAAATAATTATTCAGCCAAAGCCCCGTTTTGGCCACACTAAATCATTGTTTGAATAATTTTTTGACACGGGTAAGTGTGCCGTCTATTTCTTGAATCTCCGGCTCTTAGCTTTGTATGGACTCATTGATCGTTTACAAACTGAGTACGGCGAGGAAGTGACGCCAGAAAGACCGCGCCCCACACAGTAAGTGACGTCAGAAAGAACACATCACAGCATACTTGCCAACCTTGAGACCTCCGATTTCGGGAGGTGGGGGTGGGGCCGTGGTTAAGAGGGGAGGAGTATATTTACAGCCAGAAATCACCAAGTCAAGTATTTCATATTCCATCCATCCATTTTCTACCGCTTATTCCCTTTGGGGTCGCGGGGGGCGCTGGAGCCTATCTCAGCTACAATCGGGCGGAAGGCGGGGTACACCCTGGACAAGTCGCCACCTCATCGCAGGGCCAACACAGATAGACAGACAACATTCACACTCACATCCACACACTAAGGCCAATTTTAGTGTTGCCAATCAACCTATCCCCAGGTGCATGTCTTTGGAGGTGGGAGGAAGCCGGAGTCATATTCATATATATAAAGTTAAAGTTAATGTTAAAGTACCAATGATTGTCACACACACACTAAGTGTGGCGAAATGACTCTCTGCATTTGACCCATCACCCTTGATCACCCCCTGGGAGGTGAGGGGAGCAGTGGGCAGCAGCGGTGGCCACGCCCGGGAATAATTTTTGGTGATTTAACCCCCAATTCCAACCTTTAATGCTGAGTGCCAAGCAGGGAGGTAATGGGTCCCATTTTTATAGTCTTTGGTATGACTCGGCCGGGGTTTGAACTCACAACCTACCGTTCTCAGGGCGGACACTCTAACCACTGGGCCACTGAGTAGGTATACATATACATATATATATATATATATATATATACATACACATATATATACATATATATATATATATACTGTATATGCATGCTGAAAATATGCAAACAAAACGGTGTTTAGATAATTGATACTTCAAACTTGCATAAATGAATCTTAAGGAATATAACTTGGCTTCTGAGAGCTTCAAAATGTAATGAATAAAATGCTAAAGTTGTTGATAAACAAGCAATTATTTTAATAATTAAATATGGTCATTTTAAATGAATTATTATGATAATTTAAAATGAATTATTTCAAATATGTTTATTTTAATGTATAATTCTATGGCTGGATATAATAAGGAGTCAGAAAAAAAACAAATACAAATACAATTAATTTTGATGTTTTTAGCAAAATATAGTAAAAATGTATTTAGATTTTTTTTTTAAATTAATAAATATATTTATTTTTAGGTAAGATAAACATAATAATACAATGTATCTCTAGTCTGGATGATTTAGTTCTTGTCACCATGTTGTCCTCCCGTCTCTTCCCCAAGGATGGCTCCATGAGCTGGGCAAACGCCTGGAGATGCCCTACGTCAACAACACGGTCGGCGGCCCGTCGGTGCGTAGATCGTACATCGCCGCCCTCTACTTCACCCTCAGCAGCCTGACCAGCATCGGCTTTGGCACCGTGTGCGCCAACACGGACGCCGAGAAGATCTTCTCCATCTGCACCAGCCTCATCGGTGGTATGCCGGACGCCTCGTATGGAATAACGTGATCGGGCAGGCACGCTGTTTATATCGTGGGAAAGCGGACGTGAAAAAAGGCTGTCCTCACTCAGGTCCGCATAGAGCTGGAGGGGGCGTGGCCTCCAGCTCTGGCTAAAAATCGGGAGATTTTCGGGAGAATATTTGTCCCGGGAGGTTTTCGGGAGAGGCGCTCCCAGAAAATTCGGGAGGATTGGCAAGTATGCGCCACAGCCAGCTTCATAATAAAGCGGCTTCGTAACTCGGAGCTAACCACTGGAAATATGTAGGAGAGTCATCCAAACCCTTTTCTTCTTCCGTCTGTACAGGTACTTGTGGAAATCACACATGAATACCTTGAGAGAAAGCAATTGCAGCTATTTCGGATACAACACTTCTCAGACAGCAAGAGAACTTTCGAATGTCCAAGTCAGCTGCGATTTTACTTACCGAAAAACTTTGTCCATTTGTCGAAGGAGAGACAACGAGAATGCGGGCTCCCGTGGATTTGATAAAAAAAAGGTAGCGTGTGCTTTGTATTACCTGGCCGTGGAGGGAAGACTACGGAAGCAGACTGTGTCAGTTATTGTCCGCCATGTATGTCGCTGTATCAATGTCTAGGTCCAGAGTATATAAAGTCACCAAAAACGAATGGATAATGAAGGTGAAGGCAAACGAGTAAGGAGTGTCCTGACCAGATATCTAGATCCCTAGATTGATTGATGTAAAATGTTTTTTTATCACATTGTTTACTTTCACGTGTCCATTAAAGATTTTATTCATTTATGATGGCTCAGGTGTGATTCACTACAATAGGGCCCCACAGCACAATGGAGTCCAGTTAATTGAAATACCACAACACTGGATATTGTTCAGATAAGTAAAATTTAAGAACTTGCACACAAGTAGAGAGACACAAAGCAACACTGGAGGTGACTATGATGTGCGCAATTTCCGTGCTTGCGTACTAGGTCGCGTTGTGCCGGCGGACGAAGAGAGGGGTGGGGGGGTCTTAAACGAATATTGTGTGTGTGTGGACAAGGATAAGGTTAGGTGGGATATACCTTGGATAACCCTTAGTGTAGAAGGGGCCTCAGGCAAGCAAGCCTTTTACCAACTGACTATAAAGGAATTGATGAACATTGTAAAAAAAAAAAAAAAAAAAAAAGTGATTGAGGAATTATCAGAACGATTAAAAAGCGGGGAACTGACTTATAAATGTTGTTACAATGTTAGATACTGGTGTTCAACAACGCCAAAGCATCATATCTTAAGGTTTATGCATTTTGGCATGAGCTTGCACGCAGTTTTGGATGCCTCTGTTCACAGGATTGTGCAGTCTGGCTTTAAAATTAAAAGGTGTCGTATAATGATTTTTTTTTCTACATTTAAAGGGGAACTGCACTTTTTTTTGTGGAATTTTGCCTATCGTTCACAATAATTATGAGAGACAAAAACAGACCTTTTTTTTTAGGATCCTAAAGATGATTAAAAAAAACTTCCAAAATGTGGCTAACGGGAGTAACCATTGTAGCCTTCAAAGCTCTCTAAAACAACTTCAAAACCCTCTATCAACATGTTATGTACACACACGTTCATAACCAGTGTTGGGTTAGTTACTGAAAACCAGTAACTAGTAACAGTTAGTAGTTACTTTATTTCAAAAGTAACTCAGTTACTAACTCAGTTACTTACACCAAAAAGTAATGTGTTACTGTGAAAAGTAACTAGTTACTTTTTTTTTATCACTTTTTTTTTTAAGGCTCCCATTAATGCTCTTTTAGCCTTCATTTCAGTACTGTTATTGGACTGGAGAATAATACAATCTGTTGATCAACTTGACATGCATTTGCATCACTGAACTCTGCTAAGCAATGTGGTCTACATACAACACACAAGGACAAAGATATGTTTCAAAGGGCCAATTTATTTCAGGCCAGAACAAATTGACAAAACTATTTTAAATAGCTGCAACATAATGACACTTTAACTTTAAGTAGATGGGATCTTTGATCCAAGACACAACTTACATTTAACTAAAATGTTATTTTCTTTGTGCTCGACAAAAGAAAAGTAGTGAGAATGTTAAGAAACTCGACTTCTGGCTTCACCATGATGTCTTGTTAGTTGTTATGAGAGTAGCGTGTGTGTGTGTGGCCCTTTAAGATATGACAGCATGTGAGGTGAGTGACGTCAGTGAGTGAGTGGGCGAGAGAGGTGAGGGAACGGCGACAGTGATGGCTGTGTGCAATAAAGTCACAAAGTTGCAACAAACCGCCGGCCTCGTCATTCACCCTCAGCTGTAAAGACCCTCTTCCGGGTAAAGTGAAGGTTGTTAGCCCCGAAGTACATAGGCCCTGGAGGAACGTCTCCCCTGCGCTCCTCAACTACGGTCTGGGAGACCCCCCCCCCCACCCACACAAAGCACGCCTTTTCTTTTCCACCGCAGCGCTCCAATAAAACACACTCAGATTTTCCGTTTCTAGCCGATACCACATAAAAATAACGTAAAATAACGCAGTAACGCATCATGTAGTAACGGTAACTGAGTTACTGAATATAAAAAATAATGCGTTAGATTACTAGTTACCGCCGAAACTAACGGCGTTACAGTAGTCCCAACACTGTTCTTAACAATAGGTACAATATTTACTGTATTTTGGTCATTTTAAGCACTGCCGGAACTTCTTTCCTCAGCGCATTTGTTTCCGTTTCCATAGCAGCGCACTTCCGACTTCCGGCAACAAATGTGTGTTCCTTCTTCCGGTAAACAAACGCATGTGTGTCTTTTAATCTTGGCAGACTTGGTAAAAGACAACGAAAACGACTATTTTTGGACAAATGAAGATTCACAACCTGATCTTTTTGAAGTTGAATATAATATATATATAGATGTATGTGTGGGGGTAGGGGGGGGTTGGTTCGGTGGTAACTGGGGATGTATTTTGTAGCGTCCCGGAAGAGTTAGTACTGCAAAGGGTTCTGGGTATTTGTTCTGTTGTGTTTATGTTGTGTTACGGTGCGGATGTTCTCCTGAAATGTGTTTGTCATTATTGTTTGGTGTGGATTCACAGTGTGGCGTATATTTCTAACAGTGTTAAAGTTGTTTATACAACCACCCTCAGTGTAACCTGTATCTTTGTTGATCAAGTATGTGTTGCATTCACTTGTGTGTGCGTACAGAAGCTGCACATATCTTGTGACTGAGCCGGCACGTTGTTAGAAGGGATGAAAAGCGGACGTGACGACAGCTCGTAGAGGACGTTAAAGGCAGTGCCTTTAAGGCACGCCCCCAAGACTGTGGTCCGGGTGGACTACGAGATATAATGACTGATGAACACCTTCGTTCGATAATGAAGGTTGCTTCAGCTCAAAGCCTGAGCCCCGACATTAATGAACTAGCATTCAAGAAAAGTCGGCAGGTATCTGGCTTGGGCACATCAGATTAGATCAGTGTGTTGCAAACTGAGCAGTTTAAAGTCCTGAATGGTTGGTTTATTCATTGTTATTTTATTTTCAAATGTATTAGCCTGTGGAAAAAGTTAATGTTGATATTTACCTTAGAAGGCTGCAAATAGAAAAGAGGCATTCAATTTTTATTTAAATTGTATTTGATATGCCATTGATATTTTTTTATTATTATTATTATTATTATTATTTGAAACTCGATTTTGCATGTCACTATAAAGTTATACAAGCCTTGCTTGTTCAATATTCAATGCAAAACTTGTTTGGGTCCCTATTAAAAGGTTTATTTGTTCAACCTTGGCCCGCGACTTTGTTCAGTTTTAAATGTTGGCCCACTCTGTATTTGAGTTTGACACCCCTGGTTTAAGTGCTTGTGTGCTTGTTTATTGTACTGTACATTTTTAACATGATCCGAATAAATTGTATTGTATCCCAAACATTTATCAGCCATGTTGATCATCAAAATAACCCATTTTAAAACATATCGTGAAATGGTATACACGTGTCCACCCACAGATTTATTTTATTTTTTTATTTTCAAGTTACAGTCAACATGTGATTCTGAAAGGCTGCCTTGCTATTCAGGATGGCAAAAAAGGAGATGAAAGGCCCAGTGTAAATTGCTTGTGTAAAGACTAAGATGCATATGCAAATAAAGCGCAAGGTAAATGGAAAATAAAGTGGCGGGGTTGGCAGCAGCTTTTTACCTTAATTAATTTGGCAATGGTTGAAAAGACAGAATGCCTATAAATGATGTTACCTATGCACGTCACGGACTCTTGCTGTTTGAGACACATCCTCATCAGTGTCCCCTCAGTATTGAGAGTAAATACACTATATTGCCAAAAGTATTTGGCCACCTACCTTAACTCACATATAAACTTGAAGTGCCATCCCATTCCTAACCCATAGGGTTCAATATGATGTTGGTCCACTTTTTGCAGCTATTACAGCTTTAACTCTTCTGGGAAGGCTGTCCACAAGGTTGCGGAGTGTGTTTATAGGAATTTTCTACCATTCTTCCAAAAGCGCATTGGTGGGGTCACACCCTGATGTTGGTCGAGAAGGCCTGGCTCTCAGTCTCCATTCTAATTCATCCCAAAGGTGTTCTATCGGGTTCAGGTCAGGACTCTGTGCAGGCCAGTCAAGTTCATCCACACCAGACTCTGTTATCCATGTCTTTATGGACCTTGCTTTGTGCACAGTCATGTTGGAAGAGGAAGGGGCCCGCTCCAAACTGTTACCACAAGGATGGGAGCATGGAATTGTCCAAAATGTTTTGGTATCCTGGAGCATTTAAAGTTTATTTCACTTGAACTAAGGGGCCTAGCCCAACTCCTGAAAAACAACCCCACACCATAATTCCTCCTCCACCAAATTTCACACACCTACCACTTGGTGGCTGAGTTACTGTTGTTCCCAAACTCTTCCATTTTCTTATAATAAAGCCGACAGTTGACTTTGGAATATTTAGAAGCGAGGACATTTCACGACTGGATTTGTTTCACAGGTGGCATCCTATGACAGTTCCACGCTGGAATCACTGAGCTTCTTCACAATTATTTGTAGAAACAGTATCCATGAGTGCTTGATTTTATACACCTGTGGCCGGGCCATTTGATTAGGACACCTGATTCTGATCATTTGGATGGGTGGCCAAATACTTTTGGCAATATAGTGTAACTAGCACAATACTCTTCAGACTGTCCAGAAAGTAGGCCATGCTTTTCCACTGACCACAGTTTGAGCAGTAAGAGTGAAAATCAACAGCCCTGATCGTGGACAATACGTTACAAAACAAAGGACTTTTGACACAGGACTTTTGTCCAAAGTCACAGCCAGTCTGACATCCAAACTTTGAGGAATTGGACAGCCAGAATAAATGGTGCTTTTGGTAAAATAAGGCACCCATCTCCTTGAACAAAAGATAAACAGGGCAATAGATTTCCCCCCGTCTGAAGATAACTGAAATCCAACACCCGCGTCCTCCAATGGGGCTCTTTGTATGTCTGAGTGCAGGTCAATCAACAGTCGCTGACAGATGTGTCTGCAGTCGATTTAAGAGAGGAAGCTGAGCTGAGGTCAGCCACGGGTTTCCCTGCCTTGTCCCCCTGGAGAAATGACAAGGATCAAATCAGGATGTCCCAGATTGACCTTTTCTCACCTCAGACCTCGCAAGATTTATTTATTTTTTTGTTCATGAAGCACCTGGTCCGGAATGATAACATAATTAAGCTCATTAGACAAATGACAAGGACATGAGGGCATAATAGACAATTCATTATGAGATAATAGGACTAAAAATGTCTATTAGGGGTGTAACAGTATTGTAGATATCGTAGTATTACGGTTTCAAAATCTTCTCGATAATGCCATGACGTGTGACGGTATCAAACGAAAAAACTGTGTTTGGCTCTTTTGCTATAAATAAACGACATCTCCCAGAATCCCCTGCACAGCGTGGTCCAATCGTCGTTGAGAGCAGGGGTAGGGTTTTTGATTGATTGAGACTTTTATTAGTAGGTTGCACAGTGAAGTACATATTCTGTACAACTGACCATTAAATGGTAACACCCGAATATGTTTTTCAACTTGTTTAAGTCGGGAACCTGTGGCTCTTGAGCCAGATGTGGCTCTTTTGATGACTGTATCTGGCTCCCAGGTAAATCTTAGCTGACATTGCTTAACACGATAAGTAATGAATAATTCTGCTGTTAATGACGTTCAAAATATAAAACATTCTCATGCATTTTAATCCATCCATTCGTTTTCTACCGCACCTGTTCAAGAAGTTCAAGAGACTTATTATACTCTAAAAATGTTGCTCTTACTTAAAAATGCACGTATTTAGTTGTATTCAGTGTTAAAAAACATTATATGGCTCTCATGGAAATAAATGTTTTTAAATATTTGTCTTTAAATGCTCTCTCAGCCAAACAGGTTCCCGACCCCTGGTCTAGAGTGTTCCAGGCCAAAACAGACCTGTTCAAGGCGGAAAGCCAGGGCTCTGCACTTAGCTTTTTTCACTAGGAACACAGGTGCTACTAGATGAAAAAAAATGTAGTAGCACATGAACATTTTAGTTGCACAGGGAAAAAAAAAATTGCAATAATTATGAAATGCCCTAAATAACACAATTGTACTAATAACAATCAAACAATGTACACAGTAACAAACGTGCACTCATACATGTAAACACAGTGCTATCATAAGGCCTATGCAACCCTCAATTAAACATCTCTGTCAAACAGCTTTTTACAGTCAAGTAATACTACGTCATGCCGTGTACTGACCTACACGATAATAATAATAATGGATTCGATTTTATATCGCGCTTTTCTATTATTATATACTCAAAGCACTCACAGAGAAGTGGGAACCCATCATTCATTCACACCTGGTGGTGGTAAGCTACATTTGTAGCCACAGCTGTCCAGGGGTAGACTGACGGAAGCGAGGCTGGCAGTTTGCGCCTACGGTCCCTCCGACCACCACCTATCATTCATTCATTCATCATTCACCAGTGTGAGCGGCACCGGGGGCAAGGGTGAAGTGTCCTGCCCAAGGACACAACGGCAGCGATTTGGATGTCAAGAGGCGGCGAGCGAACCTGCAACCCTCAGGTTTCTGGCACGGCCGCTCTACCCACTACGCCATCCCG